>NC_137696.1:66085220-66272634 GCF_964034855.1 Anser brachyrhynchus
ATGGTTGCTTACTATCATTAAAAAAATAGAATTTGACACAGATATATACTTTGCTGTTTCCATTATATCATTGAATCAATTTAGAGCTGCTGCAACCGGTATTTCTCTGAAAGTCTTGTTTTCTGGGTTTATTAAACTGTGAATACAAGAATCATGCATGACCTGCAGAGGGTATAAGGTCAGCTGGGTTACATCACTACTGGTATGTGAACCAGCTGTCAAAAATGCAATAACAATACAGTCTGGGAGATTATGGAGCTGGAGAACTCTAACATTTGCAAAGCACAAAGGGTGATTTTTCAAAGAGGTGTGTGCTGTCAACAACATTGGAGAGCTCAGCAACTAAATTCCTTCAGTGGACTTTCGAAATCTACCTTGTGGCACTAAGACACATGCAGTCTTCTTAACTCAGCCATTTTATTAAAGAAATACATATTTTCTAGGAAGTTATCGACAGTTTCAACTTTGTTAGATACTAAGATACTAAAGATACTAAGATACTAAATCTGGTACACAAGTTCTCAGTCCTTTTCTTGTCATATTGAGCACTATCTCCAGGCTGTTTGGAAGATCATACTACTTCTGCAACTTTAATACTGTGAAATGAGCAGCCAATATCCCACCACTAGCTCACCCAAAATGTGTGACATTTCATGATGCATTTGTAAACTGTTTTTTGATAAATCATACAAAGGGCAAACTAAACAACATGCAAACTAAACAAAATAAGAACATTCCTCCATACTACTAAATAATTTGTTGTAGGAATAATAATTATATGCCACAGTGGAGAGACCAGTGAAAATTAGAAACAGAAATAGATGGTAGATATCTTAATTAGTCCAGAACCAAAAAGGCTTTTGTGATCTCATGTGTACCATTGCCCTTTGTACAATGCCAGTCACTAGCTTTTGCCCAGTGGCAAAAAGTGCTAGAAGTGGTTGCTGAAACTTCAAGATGACTTTTCTGAGTTCTGTGTAAGCCTTTGCAATGTGATTTTGCTGCACATTAACCATTGCTTCAGAATAAGTGGTGTTACTTATGTCCTTAGTTACCCTCTTGGGAAAAAAAAAAAAAAAGGGTCGTAAATTTCTTAATTGCTGATGGACTTCTTAATCAAGAAATTTGCTATTTGCCCTTCAGTTGCAATATGCTTCATTAAGCTCCTGTCTTCTGGCATTCTCTTTGTAAACACAGTAACAGTAAAAACACTGTACAACGTACCTTAAAGTATTACACAAACTCTGCTGAAATCCTGATCTTTTAGGGTACTGCATTTCCTCTACACACACGTATCTCTCTAGCAGCTGTTCCCAAATATTTTGAAGTCTCTTATTTTCAGGTTTTTCCCACTGTTTTCCCATGCCTTTTCTTTTTTTCCTACTGACAACCATGTCACATAAAAATTTGTCAGATTAGATTCTAATGGCTTTGAAATGTATCATAACAGTGGGGGAAAAAGCATTTCAAGAGATTGATTTGTTGCTTATGTTAGTTTGCAACTTTTTGAAAAGAAATAAATTTTAAAAAAATGATTTTTTGGTGCATGAGTGACACAAATATGAATATCTATGAGAAGTACCTACCTTTAAAAAAATATTTCTGCTACAAAACAGAGGTAAAAGACCGTGTGCATGAAGAAACATCTTTGTTAATAAGAAAAACATATCTTTATCAGACTATTCAGTTTACAAACAGCATAAAGAAATAAAAATTATTGCCACAGTAATGACTTTTTTAGAAATGAAATCTACAGTAGGGAAAAAAAAAAAAAAGCCAACCACCTTACCTACATTAACTTGCTAGGAATTTCAGGTTCTCCACTTGAGCAGCAATGAATAGTAATAAAATGGAAGGCATTAGTCATACTGAATAGTTTGTAAATACCATGTAGAATCAATTGATGTAAACTCCTTGGTAAATATTATATACAAGAAATGTACTTGTAGAAAACAGGTTGAATTACAGGCAGAAAGATGGGCTACATTTGTAGGTATTATTTACAAAGAATAATTCAACCAGCTGCACAATGTACATATTCAATGTTAATACATATCTGTAATATCTGTAATGTTAACATACAGCAATGAGTTGTAATCTGGGGAGAGCGGGGGGAAGAAGATTTATAACACATTTCTCATTCAACTTTTTCTATCAAATTACTAAATGTGATTCACACATTTTAAACTCCAGCAATTGGGAGTTTACAATGGATCATTCCTACAATCATTCCTACAGCAATGGTTTTCAGACAGAGATTTGGGACACTGTAAAAGGTGACTAAGAAAACCAAATTTAAAGGCAGAAGACTTAATTTCATTATGCCAAAGCTGTATTATAAGATTTTAAGAAGAGATCTGAGTACCACAAAACAGTAAGATTACTGTTCCCATATCAGTGAAAATTTAGCCAGATGGTTTCACCACAGAACTCTAGAGATTTTTTCTTCCAAGTAATATACCTTAAAGGTATTTTCCTTACAAACTAAACTATACTTTTCTTATTTTCATTTCATTCTTCCTGATTGTTCCCTCATGCATCATCACAGTATGCCCCCTTTCCTTAGTGTTACCACTTTTCCATTATTTGCAGTGCGTTATCATTCACCTATGTTAATTGTCATCTAGACAAGCTACTCACTGGTGGCTCTTTTAGGAGTGTCCAAAGTTTTTACTTTAGGAACACTCCCAGCTTCTATCACCAAGAAAAAATCTTCAAGCATTAACACTGGGCTTGGTTTCCAGTAAAATTGCCCAACTTTAAGTAGTGAATATACTTGTCAAAAACGCTGTCATCATTATTAATAATGATAAAATACAGAAGTCTTTAATCAGATTTTCAGACTGGTCTCCATCCTAGATGACTCAGAGAATATTTTTCCAGCAGACAACAAATTCAGTGAAACATGCCACATTTTTATATGGTGAAGAGAATATTAGAATCAAACTAAGGAACTGCTTTTGACCAAAATATTGGGAAAAACAGTAGATTTTAAAGTACTGAAAAAAAATATTTTGTGTGATATATTTATCTTCATAATTGTCCCAATATTTAAAAGGAGCTACAAGGAAAAAATAAAAATAAAAACAGAATAAGTTATCCTGAAGATGATACAGCAGGAGGCTGAAGAAAACTTCTAAGGTTTCTGATTTGACTCATGTGAGACAAACAGCTGAGAAACATCCCCCAGGTCTCCAGGGGAGGCCTGATCTAGTTTATGGTCATATATCTCTTACACCTGAGCACCTCAGCAGCAGGAATGTGTGGATCCCCAAATCCACACATTCTCCTCTTCCTGTGGGGAAGAAGAGTATTACAGACAGGATGATGGAGCACAGGGAATGTCGGCTCCTGTTTCACAAACACTGCCACTGATGGAAAAGCATCAGTCCTTCCTGTGTAATATCCCAGTGTTACCCTTCTCTTCACATCAGAAACATCCATGCCATCACCAATCAAACCCCCAAATCCCTTCCTGTGTTAAAAATGAAATATTTTATTCTGTTGCAGAAGGACAGACAGCTGGGGCAGTTCCACCACGTGTGTGCTCTGCCTTGTGTCCCTGTGCAGCACCGCTGCTGATGGCACTTCTGCCTTTGCTGGGAGTCCTGGACTGAAAAAACTGTGCTAAAGCCTGTGTGGGACTTTGCCCCTTGTGCTTTGTGTAAGGGTGTCTGCGGTAAAGCAAGAATCTGCAGCTGCATCTCCCAGACTTGAGACAATAACTAATCGCTGGATCAGCCTTCAAATCGGTACTGAGCTGGGAACCTCCCTAGCTTAAAGTATAAGTTTCTAGAGCTACAGAGCACCCAGTAGTAGCCAGCAAAAATTTATTAAGTGCATAGGTAATATGAGTAATCTTATTAATATCCTTCCAGGACTAACTCTAGTATTACTAAGTTTACTGTATGCCAATAACATTCAAACAAAGATCCTTAACTGATCTGTCTTTTATTTTCTTAGTAAAAGTCAAAAAACAAAGGACAAAAGGAAAAATGGAACCCATTATTGGAAACATAACTGGAACTGTTTAAGAATAATTGAATGTGGAGCTGGGGGCATAGTGTATACTGTAAAGTAGCAGCAGCTACAGTATTTCTTCTCTCTAAGGCAGAAAGAAGGGTGGGCTGGAAAGAGGGCAGTATATATGTGCCAGCATTTTGTTGGCACATGCATACACAGAGGCACCTCTTCTCTTTTATGTTGAAATTGTGCATATTTGGGGACAGTGACCTGGCCATATAACAGACTTATGTAATTGTATGTCTCCAGAGAGGAGCTATTTTTTGACTCTTATTTCAGTTTTGCATTTACTTAATTCACACATAAACACTGATGCCGTTGGTCTCTGCAGGACGATGAGATTGAAAAGAGAGGTTAGAGGCAGCTTTTCACTTTCATTCAGACTTGTGATTTTCCCAGTTTACTGGTGAAAACGCAGCTCAAGAAGGCATCAAGCATGTTCCTTGGCCATTGGTTAGTGACCTTCAGCAGGCCCCTCTCCAAGGCTGGAGAGGGGCGCACATCCAACTGATGTGCATGGGCGCACATCAATTGGATGTCCTATTTGCTGCTCCAAAGCCAGATTGCTTCACTTGAAGTGATTACGGGTAGGCTTTGTAGCTCAGCTGCTTGAAGGTTCACAGAGTCACCCCATTACCCACCCTCCCACTTCCCACCATGTGCCCTGAAGACGGTGTTCCCACAATCAGGTTTAGAAACAACTCCGCTTACTGCTGTGTGAAAGGATATGGGGAAACACCCTGTGATGGCCAACAGCAGTACCTGGGGGAGCACAGAACTATGAGGAGTCATTATCGTGGTGCACCTTTGCAGCCTGCCTCCTCACACCCCATCTCAGCTGAAGCTGGTACTCAAAGCTGAGGGCCAATATACTGCCTGGTTCTGCAGTGAAGACATGCTTAACGGGGCTATTACATTTTCCACATAAGGGAAATCCAGCACTATTTATATCCAGCTTAGTACTTCAGATTCAGGCAGAATACTTCTGAAACTACATCCATACAATATTAATAGCATCTGTCTCGCAGATTAACTATCACATTGTGTTTTTATTTAAACATCATCACTGAGCAATCACTCACTAAATTATTTAAAGGAAACAACAAAAAATTGTTTTAAGGTCACAAGAAGGATGTCAGCGGGCCAGTATTACTAAGCATTTTAAAACCTGGAAGATTTCATTTTAAGGAACTGTAATAATGCCTTTCTTTGGCATATGTAATTCTATATTTTATATTTATGAAGATGGACATTTCTGAGGTGTTTAATGAGCAGCAATATACTTGCTTGGTTAAAATACAGAGCCTTATACCATTTTTAATATTATCCAGTAAGTAACTCAGTGCCATATGCTTCTGTAGCTTTGCTGCCAAAGAATGCAGCGAGTTGCTTTGGAGACTGCCTCCGAACTCCACAGCCCAGCCAAAACCATGTCTGTGGTACAGAGCTATTGATGTCCTACCACTGCGGAACATAGAAATGGCCCCATAGAGAAGTTACACAAAGGCTCTGCTAACTCCATTGAATGGGATGTGGCTTGGAGCAATGTATGGAATCAGGGCAAAGCTTAAATACTAGACATACTACACTGGAAAAAAACAGTATGATCTTGCAAACAGCGTGATACATACTCCTCTTTGTTGCCAGATGACCTCTGCTCCCCAAAGCATAAACCACATACTACACTTTCATGTGCCATCTTAGGGTACATTAAATATTTTGGACTGGGGAACAGTAAGAGAGCTGTCCCAGTTTTAAATTCTGCCATCTACCTCTCATCTTGGCAGGTATAGATGACTGAGCTAAAAACACATGCATGAATAACAGAGAATGGGAAAAGAAAAAAAAAATATCATCAGCAATAAAAGGTGAACATGAACAGAAATTTAAGAGATCTATTAATGATACACATGTATTTATTTTGCTGTCTTGCTTTGCACTACTTATATTATTTTGGACAATGACCACTTTTTTATCTGTTTGGTATAGTATCCAAATTTTTATGGTTTAATTGTTTACTACACTGGGTTAAGATTAAGCTGCCATTTTGCACTGACTGAATTGCTTCCCTAAACTGTAAAAACTGAGCCCTTCCATTCCCAGATTTCTTTTCTAATGCATTGCAAAATAATTCTGTTGTTGGTAATTATGAGGAGCCAATAAATTTCATCATTTTCATTTAGCATCTAGGTACTCATTGATCAGCCAGCATTAATGGCAGACCCAGTGTAATCTAAAAACCAGATCCAAAGATGTGTACCAGGACCTCCTTAAAGTGAAGTTCCCACGGCACTGTCTTTCAAGAACTGCAGTAATCAAGACAGTCATTACAATAAGAAATTACTTCATTTCTAAATCAGTTGATTTTGCTGTAGTAGTGTTGATTTGATGGTAGAAGTGTGACGTGATGAGGGCTCTGAGCTCAAAATCTTGTTGTGTTTTTCTGGCTACATTAGCTGGTCTATAATAGACTGAGCCTCTCTACAGATTTTGCTTTATTAAATGAAGACAGATAAAAATCTTCTCTCTCCTGTCAACAGGGCAGCTGAATCTCCTGTGCTTAATATGATAGAGAACAACAATTAAAATAAAATTTACCTCACACATATACCAGTCTTAGTCTATCTGGACATTTTCTGTACAATTTAATATTTTTGGCCTAAAACAATAATGGTTGAGAAGGGACATAAATGGAAACAAAGGAGCAACAAATCTGAAACAGATGTTAGGAAGCATTCCCAGCACAGAAGAGCTGATGTGCTGAAAAGCTACCTGGGGGCAGGACATTAAAATATACCTCTCAAGAAAGCCTGTGAGGATGAGCTGAACACACGAAGAAAGTTTGATCCAGGTACATCCTCATCCTGCGCACATCTCACTTCACCAGCTCAGGGGATTCTACTTTTCTTACAAAATAAAAAATAAAAAAATGTGGTTCATTCTAGCCAGTTTTAGAACAAGAATAAAAATGTGAGGGAGAAATTTTGAGTGAATTTCAGAACAAAAGAGTAAGAAGGAATAAAATCTCTGTTGTTTTTTGTTCCTCTCTGACAGAAATAGGCAAGTTTAGCCCAGGATAAGGCTACCCCAAACACTAAGGGGATTCAAACTGAGCATCCAATATCTTTCTGTGCCATTAGCACTTTGTTCATTAAACAGGAAATTTTTACAGTCTGGAAGATGCATGGAAACAGTTATAATGAATCTTTAAACAATGTGGACAACCATGGTGATAGCTAAACAATTTATAGTGTGTCTTTTAAGGTTGTCTCTGAAATATCAAAATTACTATCTGCTGAATAGGGCAGCCACTATGATTAGCCCCAGACTGCCAATTCAGTTAATGATTAACACTTAAAGCATCCTACAAAGTCCACCACAATCACTGACTTAATCCTTCAAAAACAGGGAAAAGACAAGTCTAGCAAGGGGGAAAACAAGTCAGAAGGTTACAGGAATTTCTTTGTCAGGGATTTCAGGACTCACTGCTTGATTGCCACCCTCATTCTACTAAGGTTACCTTCCTAAAGAGGGCATTTTCATGTTTCTGTCTCTTTTTCAATATGGACAGAAACACATTGGGGAATTCATTCCTTTGGGAAACCAGAGAGTCTGCAATGAGTGGTGTAGGGGAGGATTTTCAGTCCTCCACAGTCCCAGATTGCACAGACACTCCTCAGAATCTAATTGTTACTCCCCATGGATGCCTGCTAAGGATTGTGGTGACAAGGGGCCAGGAGATGAGCTCTTCATTGTTGAGTTCAGAGGTGATCTAAATAATGAAGCCTGAATTACACTATAGCACTTGTGACGTATGAGTAACTAAAATACGGAGCTTTAGGACAAATGTTCTTGATCATCAACTCCAATAGACAAAATTCTGGTAAGTCCAAAAGAGATGGATTTTTTTCTTCAGTTCCTTCCCAGGTATGTTCATGGGTTTAAACTGAATTTGACAAAAACACTAGTCCTCAGCTCCGCTCTGCACTGCCACTGCCTCTCCCAGTAGGTAGGTACCCAGATCTTCAGCCAGTGAATAACTACTTACTGAAGAGGCTTATTGGCATTTCTAGTCCACCCTCCCACCTGGTAGCAGGAGAATGGTGATCATGTTCTTTAAGGTCCCTTCCAATCCAAGCTATTCTATGATTCTATGATGGTTTTGTCATCATTGGTGGTGGAGTTTTAACCAGTTCCTGGCCATAGTCTGCTCAGGATCCTTTCATGCTTTCATAAGGAAAATGCAAACCCCTTTCTCTCGTGAAGTCTTCAGTATGCCACCTACCATTGAGAATGGCATAACTCAGGAAGATGGGATTTGGGAGGGACAAATGGATATGATATTTGCAATGACTTTTCTTTCCATCTGGTAGACGAGCGCACGTGGCTTTAAAGCAAATAAAGATGGTTAGTATGCACTGTGTTTTGTCTATGCATTGCACTGTCCAGCTTTCTGATGCAATGTGGCAATTTGCTGCAGGGGAAAGAACCAATGCCAAATGTGGATTGACTGTTTTAGCATTTCCTCCCCTCTGCCAACAGTGTAGGCTAATATTGTGGGTGCTTTAATGATGTGATCCATCATGGCCACAGTCTCTTTCAGGCTAGAGCTGCATCCTCTTCTGATTACTCTAACAGTTTGTTCTTTTGTTGGTGGTGGTCAAACTTGTTTCTCATTTTATGCTTGCTGTTACTCTAGGCGCATTATTTCTCACTAAGAGGTCAGGCAGCAAAGAAATTCTAATGGAGAAAAAAAAAAAAAAAGAGTTTCTAGAAAGTAGCTAATTATTGACATTAGACTCAAAGCCTGGTTGCCAGTGTGTAGCAGGTTGGTATATGCAAAACTTCCGTCTGAGTACTAGATGTTAGTATGTTAACACTTTGTCATTACCGTGATGGTATTGTATATTTACAGTGATTATTATTATAGATATCATTTGCATTATTCTAAAGCTATACCTACCCATATCTAGGCCATATCTAGGTACGAATATTTTTATTCATGCTCTCTAGTATAATGTTAATTACAAACTCATTAAGTCAGCTTTCTTCATGATGCAGAAATACTTTTTTCTAAATTACAAAATTCTGTGCTATAGAAAAGGTGCAGTATCAGAATTCAAAGCCAGAAAATTCCATGTCCACCGAGAAAACCCAGTTATTTTCTTGTTGAGCTCAGCCTACCAAGCAAAACATTTGCATTACTCACAAATCAGCAAGCAGCCAGTGGGATCAGAAATGAATGGAGTTGTGTCAAACCCTTCTGCACATCCTTGCTTTGTGGCTGTCACTGCAACGAAAATCCCTTGCAGCTGTCATGTGGGTGGATGACACAAATAATGCCTGGAGGGGATATGCTTAAATTATGAAATGTTAACTTTTTGTGACAGATACATATAGACAAGTAATAAGGGGTGTCAAAGCAGGTTTTGTGTATATATTATGTGATGCCATTTCAGCAACTAAATTCTAGATAACAAAATAAGAAGGTTCCTAGTTTCTAAAAATAAAGTATCTTCTTATTAGGAAAATTATTTGCAGAGATGGTGTGTGTGTTGCTGGCACTTTGTGCATGTTCAGACTGACTTCTTCCAACCTCCTTCAGGCTCTTCCTTCTGGCAAGTCATGATCCTCCTTTGAAATCTCATGCAGCTTCCTATATTTTCCGTGTTACCTGTTTTCATTGTTTTGTCTTATGAGCCAGCATTTGCTGATCTGTGGGACAGGGGGAGGTCATTAGGGCACAGTTCTTTACTGGGACAAGTTTTTACTGCTGTCTTAATGCAGCCTGTTAATATCAGGTTCATCACACTTTCTGGTCTTCGGGCCATTCTCTCCCATTCTTTGTACTATTTACTTTGGTTGGGATTTGCTTACATTTGCTGCTGCCTTCATCTGTTGGATCCTTTCCCACTGAGCCTCTCTGTTGTTCACATGCTTTGCTTCTCCTTACACAACCACATGGAGCAGCTGTCAGCCAAACCACTTGTTATGTCCTCAAGCTTCTGGCCTTGCTGTTTTTCCCCAAGAGCCTCCTGCTACAATGGCATTGCCTCGGACTCACATCCCCACTGTTTGTCCTTAGTCTGAGTTACCCATAGAACATGAATCAGCCTTCATTTCAGCACATTCAGCACGGTTACCTGATGGCCAGACTAGTTCATCTTCCTGTTAGTCTCTTGTGCTAGACCTTGTTTTACCATTGTTAGAAGACTTTGGTTTCCTAATCCCAAGTCTTACTTGTGTATTTCCAGATAGTTTGATTTCCAGACAAGTGGCTATAAACTCACAGCCCTTCCCACTGGAAGTGAGCCACAAGGGTTTGTGCAGGGCACTACAATTGCTCTGGGCAAGGAACATGGAGGAGAGGATTTACCCCAAGCTGAAATGTTGTACTTTGTGCCAATACACATATTTAAGGCTATCACTCTAGCATAGCTTACAAAAAGGTGTTAGAGAAAAATGGAGAGCTGGATTTCAATACTATAAAATGCATTTTAGGTTGAAGGACAATTGTCTACTGAAACTACAGAGAAGACTATGTTAAAAATGCCTGGGATGGAATAAGGGATCTCTGGTCCCTTTCTTGCCTGTGCAAGCTACCTAAATCACTGTATGAATCACTAGTAAACCTGGCAGGCTGCTTCTCCTTTCCTTAGTGTGGGCAGAAGCAGGGATCAGCAATGCCAGAGTGGGAAATGATCTGCTACTCGTGCTTACAGGAGCCGAACCTGCCTGTAGCTCCAGAAAACCCTGGAATCACTTAGTCTCTTGTTTTTTCCTTTATGTAGGAAAGCTGTGTGCTGCCTTCCCACCCACACACTCCACACCCCACCCGCAAATACCGGCTGCAGTCTAACCATAAATTAATTAATATTTTCAATACACCCAAAACTCTGTCAAGTTGACCAAAAGCATAGTGAAGATGTCGAGAAGGACTACGGAGGAAATGGAACAAGTCCCAGATAAACAAGTGAATAAGCAAGCCAAGAAGACTACCAAGAGAAAACAAGTTTATAGACAATGCCCTAAATCTGCTCACTAGAGCAGGTTGATCCGTGGTCTCCAGTTTTTCACGCTTGGTGCCATACTGTGTATGTGAGCCATGACAAGACTCTGAGGAATCAGGGAAGCTGGAGTCTGGCTGGCATAAGAAGTCATTCCTGAAGTGCCACTGCATGTGACATGAGGGATCGTTCCAACATCTTTGCTTGCCTTCAGGACTTTTTTCTAACAGGTGCAGCAGATGAACTTCTCATACAGCCTTCCTTGCATGTATGAGACCAAACTACCACCAGTCTGGGGTGCCAGATGACGGAGGAAGGTGGCTTCGCTCACACTACAAGGACTCACAGCATTCTTGTGAATGAGCAGCCAGGACCTGCTCTTCTGCAGAAGGAAATACTGAACGCTCTGATTTACTGTCCCTGGGGGACTGGGAGGACAAAAGGCTTGGGCTTCCCAGCAGCTCTGTCCTGGTACATGAGTTCCATGTCATCCTCTGGGACAAGCACTATCCTGAATCACAATGCAAAGTGTCGTAGCTGGGGCTTGAAATCTGCTGTAGTTTTGGACTGCTTTATGTGCCCCAAATGTGCCTGCAGAGATCTGAATGATTAAAACAGCTCCAGCTCAAACCACATCCCCGATGGGCGGAGGCACAGAGGCTGCCGAGGCAGGTCGGTTGGGGTGGGAGTCCTGTCACAGGCTCTGGCCTCAGGTGGGCAGCAGGGACCCAGTACCAACCTTCAGGAACTGTCATCCCCCTCCTCCTCCACAGTTTCTGGTCCTCATCGCAGAGGGGCAGATGTCCTCCTGGTCTCTCAGGGCTGCCAAGGCAAATTGGACTGTAGAGAGCAAGCTTAGGTAATGGAGCATGGAAATGATGCACAGTTCATGTGTTTAAAACCTTCAGGTAAAAAGGGACAAGGATGTAACTCTCTGAAAGACAGATAACAGCACTCCTCAATAGCTCCTGCAGTTACTTTAAAGAATGGTTTATCAGGTCTTCAATTTCTGTTAGCTGCTGGAGTTATATATAGATTTAAAAAAAAAAAAACCACAAAGTATTGACAACAATTTTGTTACTTGTTTTATTGACGAAGACCCCCCTAAAAAGTCTTTTCATTGGAAAGAAAGGATCGTGGTGAAGATTTATTAGTCTAGATTTCCCCTTAAAAATTACTTGTGCCAGAACCAGAGGAGGAAGGAAAACTGCCTACATTTTCTAGCTAGGAATAATAATCTTAACTACAGGAGAAATTCAGAGAGAAGGGTTTGGGGGCTCAGCAGACTAAAAGCCACTTTAATCCCAACCTCAGCAAATCTTGGATGTGAGAAGCAGTTTTCATTATCTGCACATTGTCTAGCATTTTACAGACTTAGGGGTTTATTTTCCCCTGTCCTTCCTGAGAACCTTCCAAGTTAGAATAATGGCTTGTTATTTGGGCAGAGAAACATTCCTGAAAAGTGTTTTCTTTGCCTTTACTCATGAATTACTGATGGAAATGAACAGCTGGCAAATTAAGTCACCATGGTGCTTTAAAATAAATAAATGAATAAATGATGCTTTCATCGTCAAGGTTAAGATCTGTTATAGAAAATGTTTTTTCTCTCCACCCTTATATACCAACCTTGGTTCAATCTTCTTCAGTGACGTTTATCCTTTGGGACTCGTCTGCATTGAAAACAAAAACAAAAGCAAACAAACAAAACAACAACAACAAAACAAACAAACTTTCATTAATGTGCCAGATGCTGTGCAACTTTTTGATGACACAAAGCTATTGCATGTGTATTCCTTTTAGCTCTGACAATATTTAGTGCTGGTGGTATCTTGCAGTTGTTTTCAGTAGATCTGCTTTTGATGGACCACAAATGAGCAATGAGCACTGAACTCACAGCCCAAAGGTAAAGTTAAAAACATACCATCTTTTTTGAAACTTCTTTTTCTAAATACAGCTGAAATTCAATAAATGTCTCTTCATTTGCAGTTATTGAGAACTGTTACAGAGGATACAATCATTCAATAATACTGATAAATATCTTGTTGAGCCACCAAATAGCATTTAAGCAGGTCTTATTTATAATAGAGGTGATAAATAGGTCTTATTTATAATAGATCTTAGGCAAGCTGTATTGTGACAAAGGATTTAACCCCTTGAAGTGTCTCGTTTCCCTCTTCCCAAAATAACCATGGAACTTGAATGGTCCCAAATTCACTGCTATTAATGACAGATTAGATTTGGAAAAATTCTGAAGGTTGTTGTTGTTTTTAACCCTTGCTTTTATCACAGGTTTATACTTCCCATGGTGAGATTTAGTCCTTCTACTGCAAAATAAGACATCATGGTAAAGAAAGAGGAAAAGGAAGAAAGAAAGAAAGAAAAAAACATTTCCTGAACTCCTTGTAGTATTCCCAGAGGACATCTTGGCATCAACTGGAAAGCTTCACAAGCTGTCCATGAACATCAGAGAGCAAAGGCTCATTTGGTCTGTTGCTTTGGTCAGTCAATCTGCTCACACTTCATCAGGAGTGTCAGGGGATCCTGACAAAATGATAACGATGCTGTGCACCAGGAAGAGGAGAACATAAATAAGCTACCTAATTCAATTTCTTTTAGCATTTCTTTTGTATCCATATGCTTGAATCATATCACACCAGCCCAGCCTTTGTACTCAGAGAGTTCCTCTGAATTGGATTATGTAATATATTGAAAGCCGTATTTCTTGTAGCGCCTTTGGGTTTTGTGCATTTGTGTGCATTGTTGCCCTCTGGCTGTGTTTTTGTATATGCAGAAAACAATTAAGAGCTGCTTCTCTCAATCACTTTGCTGGAAATCAGAGTTGTCCCCTGGGAGTCATTTGCTATAAAAACTTGTGATGAACAGATTAACTTATGTTTAAAAAAATGAGTATTACGGAGGAGTTAAGCAACCATCTTAATTTAACACAACTGACAGTACTGAGTAAGCAGTTGGCAGGCAGAGCACTGCTTTCCCCCACTGAGAGCTCCCCATTAAAACAAAGGTTCAGGACCTCTCTCCTTTCCCACTGGAAAGGGCAGGAGTGGCAGCCGCCAGCCTCCGTGCCGCCCTGAGACCCTGATCAGGCAGCTGTGCTGGGCGCACAGTGCACCTCCCAGAACACGGGACAGCACTAATGCACCCTGATCCGTTTCAGACAGAGGCATCCCATTTTATTTGGCTTGCCCAGATGATGGACATTAGAGGCAAGGAACCATGAGCAGTGCTCCTCTCACCCTGCATAGGATGCCAGAGGTATGCCCCTATTTGTTACAGCTTCTTATTTGCAAGATCTTCAGGGCTGGCCTGTTTGTCTGAGATATCTGTAAAGAACCTTGTTTTCTTCCAGTGAATGCTGGTGAAATAATAATAGTCATTTTGAATTCCTTCCAGTTGCTGCTGGCCACCAAAGTACTTGCATGCATGCTGATGATACTGATACTGTGTACCCAGGTGGCTTACGAACTAGACAGGTGTCTGCAGACCCAGCACCCTGGACATTGTTTACCACTCTCATTTACTTAGCATCAGCATTCTCGTGCATCATTTCACAAGGGTATCTCACACAATTGCCCTTGGCATTGCCGCCTAGGCTGTGTTTGTAATGTTCACTGGCCGGAGGTCGGTGTGGTGCGTGTTGTACAACGGGGGCTGGCAGCATGGGTGCAACCACAGGACTCACACAGGTGACTAATGTGTCCATATCACTTATTCTGGACCACTATGTTCCTTGCCTCCCACACAGTCAAAATTTGCCTGTCCCAAGTTTCAGTCCCAGCCCTTCTTCTACTTTCCCTCCGACGTGTCTTCCTGAGCTTTTCCAGTCCCTGCTCCATAGCTCCAGCCCGTGTCCTCACTACATCCCAGTGAGCAGCTCTCTCCTCCTCTTCAGTGAGTGCCCAAAAGGGCAGTCAATGAGAGGACACCAAGGCCAGGCATATCGCCCTTGGTTCACATGCTTGGAACTGGCACTGACCTTGAAAAACATAGGGAAGGAAAAAAAAAAAAAAAAAACAGGAATATTTCTTGTCAGCCCCACAAGCTGTTCCATAATTGTACGTTTGCTAGGTCCTGTGCAAAAGGGGAGTTCATAAAATGCAGTTGGGGATCCCAGAGAAAATGGGGCCATCCCTTTTGGGTAGCAGCCCACAGTTAGATCAAATTATGCTGATCATGAAACTGTATCCTTAGACACGAACCCACAGCTGCAATTGCAGAGAGAGTCCTGGAGCATGCGCGGAGCAACTGGAATATTCTGGAAATGCTGCTGGGAAAATTCAGGAGTTCGCAGCTGAGCATGTGCAAAGTGAAGTGAGTCAAAGGTCTGCAAGCTGGCATCACTTGGGGAGATTTTCATGAGGACACCAAAAGGCATTGCACACTGCTGGGAGAAAGAGCCTTATCTCTGCCAAATTTCAAAGCCTTGTTCTGAAGTGTGGGGCAATATATTGTGCGAAGAGAAGGCCATAAAAATATCTTTTCATGGTTAAAATACTGTGTATTCTGCCTTAAGAACACCTGAAGAAAATCTGAATAGTTTTTATGGCCACTTCCCAGGAACGCTTATCCTGATGGCAGCTCTTACATAGGAAACCTCATGCAAAACAGCTGAATTCAGGCAACAGAGAGCTATGTGACTTCAGGGAGAACTGGTGGTCCATCTGCCTGCCCCCAGGCTTCAGGCACCACCCGTGCCGTCTGCTGCAGTGTCTGGTTACCCCTGGCTCGGCACCCTCCCCCTCATGGTGCCATTGACCATCAGCTTCCAGAGGTGGCAGCTGCCACCACCCCCAGAAGACAGTCCCAGAAGGGCCAGGACCCCCAGCAAGGGCAATATATTACCCTGGAAAGTCACCACCTGCCCTTTCAGGTGATGAACAGCAAGCCAGCTTTCATCAGGCTTTACATGTGAGACCATTATTATCTTTTTTTTTTCCTTCCTCACTGTCGATCATGCCCTTCTTCTCTATTCATCATGCTCTCAGACACCAGCCTACCGCTGTAGGATCCTGACCATGCAGACCAGTAGTGATGGAACTGAGTACTGCCTTTTATCACAGTTAGAATGATCTTAATTAAAGGGAACAAAAAGCCCCAGAAAGATGTATAAAATGATTCTTTAAAACAAAGGGATATGCTGGAAAGACTTAGTCATTTTCACTGAAATAGTAATATGAGGCCAATTGCTGTCCTGTCCATATCCACAGGATATGATTAATTTCCCATTGAGCCTCTTTCTCTGTCTCATTAATACCCTGCATTTAACTTCATGAGCAACAGCTACAGCTGTTCACTTTATGTTCCAGGTATCCATCCCACAGGCTAAGGCACAAAATAATTACAGGGGCCTCCCCATGAGTATAAACACACTGAAATGGACTCCCTGCTCAATGGGAGGAAAGAGGAGAGGACTTTCACACTTTTCCAGGAGAAGTTTAACAGCTGTTGGTCATAGCTGAACAAGGATGCATGGCAGGACCCAGGAAGGAAGGGGCACTGTGAGAAGGCTCCTGCTCCCCACCTCCTCTGTCCCTTCTGAGCATAGTTCTTGCCTGAACACACACTCCTGGACTCAAGTATTTTGGTGTCCTAATAGCATGAAGACAATTATTCTGTGTTTTTCTTTTTTCCTTCCAGTCTGAACTCAGCAATGCAGAAGGGAAGCCAGGTGAGGAAATCCAAAAACAAAGCAGAGTCATTGCAAAATGCCTGACTTTTTCTGTCACCCTGTCACTTACAGCAGGATTCCTTTTTGCTATCCTGCATGTGGACTGAATGCATTTGTGCAGAGAAAAGAAGTCTGATGGGAACAGAAGTCGAGTGATTATTTCTCATGCTTTCACTTAAAGCAAGGTTAAATCACTTTTTAACACAGTCTTTATGATTATCCAGCTAATTAGCATAGAAGAATAGACTGATATAAGTGACTGGAAGCTTACCTGCTCACCTCTCAACATTCAGGAACTAGTTCAAGCAAAACAGTACATTTAAATTTTATTTGTTTTTCACTCCATTTCTCACTGTATCAAAGGCATCTGTGGCTGAATTGTTGGAAATTTGGCCCATGTGATCCCAGAGCACTGGGGAAACAAGCTGTATGATACAAATCTGTGTAGAAAAAAATGCCTGGGCAGGGGAATAAAGGAATTAAAGGTACTGTAGGAACGGTATGGATGAATGCTATTTCTACAGCAAACATTGGCAGGTGAATTTATCTTAATGTAGAAATGGAGAGTGACTCAACATTCAGCAGTTGCAAAGTTCCTAAACAATCACATTTCTTTGGCATTAAAACAAACAAACAAAATGCAACAAAACCATTAAAATTCAGTGTTTACTCTGCTGTTGGAATGATGAAAGAATGATGAAAGAATGGGAAATACGAGCATGCCAGCATCAGGATGTCTGTAGGTACCATCGTGGTTTGAACACCCTGGTGCTGTGTATCAAAATCCCCATGGATGTCTATAATGCTCCTTCTGCATATTGCATGTCTAGTATCTGTAGTACTCGGCAAATTTAGCCCTAGTATATCCCTAGCATGCAGGCTGAGGTTTCAAATTACTGATGAGGCCTTCTGCTTCTTTAAACGTGGTATTAAGAGTACTTTAGAGTTCTGAGCAATATCACCCTTTTTTAGATCTGTCCATTCATCATAATATTGTGCCAGGGTTTGTTAGGTAAACATGATTGACAGACACCCATCTTTATCCTCTGCATGGCTGGAGGTCAGCACTGGTGGAAGGTAATGCTTTTTTAATTAGTTGTTAGGGTATTAAATTTCCTTTGTGCGGATTGCATGTTGCATTCCTGTGAGTCACTATCTGGAGAGACTGTCTTTGCATTCACTATTCAGGATAACAGACAGTGGAGAAGAGTCATAAAAGATTCATATAAAAGATGTTTATAAAAAGTCTCAGACCTGGACAACCTCCATTTTTTTTTCAACAGTAACTGTAAGACAAGAAAAACAGCAGTTTTAGAAGAAACCAATGATGACTATGACAGAATCCAGTTGGAAAACATACTTTACACTTTGTACCAGGAATCACAGAGCCAAAATAATGGTATTAAATTGTGGGCCTTGTCTCAAGACCTCTGTAGATACTGACTTCTCAGCTAGAATCAAAAAGGATCAAAAAAACTGTGTGCTGATAGAGACAACAAAGCAGGTGTTCCATATGAAAATGCATGTGAAAATTTATACAAGACTGTTTCCCATAATCTTATAGTTAAATAAAAGTGAGGGGAAATTGCAGGAGAAATGGGATGGCAGGTAGTATGTGGAGATTCCTCATAGGGGGGCTACAGTTTCTCCATGCCCTTAAAACTTATTTAGAGTCACTTATTGTGGTGCAAAGTAAAAATGTGTAAAGCACATCTACCAAAACTGAGCTAGCTCTACAATAAAAATTCACGTGAGAATCACAGACCCAAGGACTTCCTTAGTAATACTCAACCAGCTGCTGCTAAAGACCAATAGCAGGACGACTAGTGGCAGCTAGCACTGAACATATTCTTCAACATGGGGCCTACTTGAAACACACGGTGTCCTCAATATATGAACACAACAGTGAATTTTTGGAAAAATGGCCCCTTTCTTTTCTGGTTGGAAGTTCCACCTATAGAATGTTATCATAACTAAGTACTTGCTCCTGCAACTAATTCAGTAAAGCTATAACTCAGACAGGGACTCATTTGCACTTAGATTATCCCTGCAATTCAGAACAAGTTGAACAAAATGAGGCCATATATTCTGCACATATAAACAGAGAGATCTGGCCTCAGTCCAGCTGGTGTTATATCCCATAGCATGTAGAAGTATGTGCATATGTTATGTGTAAACATTCATAAATATACTTCAGCTTTCCATTCAATGAGCTGACTCCGTAAGTGTTTTCACTTGAACTGGGGAATTGCTACTTAGAATAACACTTCCTAAGATAATGTCCCAGTTAGAGAGAGAGAGGCATGGGCTCATGATAAATCTTGCTTGCACACAGATTAGTCTGTCTGTAAGGGAAAGGGCACTGCAGACAGGGCTGGAAACACTCTGATCTCCAGCTAGCTCCAGGTGGTCTTAGCCAACTTATTAGCTACGGTGCAGAAAGCTAAACAAAAATGCGTAATAATGTCCAGGATAATCAAATAATGTCGCAAATAGGTTATTTTGAATCAAACCTACAGGCTGTGCAGAGAGGTTTGTAAATGGCTCTGTTTGTTTCCCTAAGCATTTTCTATGTGAACAATAACATGCATTATGTATCACGGGTGAAGCAGAACCTCTGTAAAATGTTCCAAATTTTTATCTACAGTGGATTGTATTGCCTCACTTTTTCTCTCTTTTCACACACACTCACAGAGTCATAACACTATTAGCAGAATCTATGTGCTAACTTCTGAGTAAGTTAACAAGTTACCTCATTGTTCTTTCTAAGTGCATATGTTGAAGGGAGAGGAAGATGTTCAGGGAAAAATAATATTTATGAGTTATCGTTCAATTTTAATATATAGATATATAGAAATATTCAAAAGAATTAGTCTCTAACAAAGAGGAAAAAAATGGACAGACCATATTGTAAGTCTCAGCTTTTCTACTGTTTTTATAGGGCATTTTAAATTTTTGAATTTTTTTGTGATGACTTCAGAAGTTCATGTCATTGATTTTTCTATTATTTGCTTTTCCTAAACTGTCTGCTTCTGTATAGCATGATGACAAATAATATCTGCTGTACTAGCATACAAGTATTTCTGAATCCTTGGTTATTCTCAGCATGAGTTTACAGCGTACAAAACTGGGTGCCTGCATTTCAAATATATAATTTGTTTGTTTGTTTCTTTGAAGATGAATATAGACTCTAGGATTTAAGGCAGCATGTCACTGATAGGGCAGGATATTTGCCGGGTTTACTTCTACCTGATTTTGCTGTAGCAATTCTAATATGGAAGAGGAAAAAAAAAAAGAAAAAAAAAAGTTGTCTTTACTTTTCCATCACATTTAATTGGCCTATGGAAAATGCAGGAGTCTCACTAAAGATTTATAAACAAATACACCTTTATGTTTCTCATTAGTTGGAAGAATACCTGTATAAGTGGTGGCTGTCAGATACAATAAGTACCCCCCTCCTTTTTTGCTTATATAATAATCCCAGCATTCAAAAGACTAATCACTACACACTGATCTACAAAGCATCTTATTTCCTCATCAAATTTCCCTGCTGGGCTTAGCCATGCTTGTCAACTTCCCAGATCCCCTTTTCAATAACTGGTTTATTCTTACCATCTTGCCAAAATGCATTCCTAGGAGTAAACCACAGAAGAATGAAGTTCTAATTTCTTTATCTCACTCAAGAAGAGGTTTCTGCCCGTACTCCTGGGAAAGGTCACAGGTAATTTTGGCTGCAGGTTTCCTTTAAAAAGGCAGGCATGTACAGCACATTGGGGCCCTTTGTCTATAAATACAGATGACCACCAAAGATGACAGAAGAGAAAAAGAGAGAAGGAAGAAGGGGAGGAGGGCTGAAAGGAGAGAATAAGGGAGAAAGGGAGAGAATAAGGGAGAGAGGAAGGGACGGGACGGGACGGGACGGGAAGGGAAGGGAAGGGAAGGGAAGGGAAGGGAAGGGAAGGGAAGGGAAGGGAAGGGAAGGGAAGGGAAGGGAAGGGAAGGGAAGGGAAGGGAAGGGAAGGGAAGGGAAGGGAAGGGAAGGGAAGGGAAGGGAAGGGAAGGGAAGGGAAGGGAAGGGAAGGGAAGGGAAGGGAAGGGAAGGGAAGGGAAGGGAAGGGAAGGGAAGGGAAGGGAAGGGAAGGGAAGGGAACGCAAGGGAACGCAAGGGAACGCAAGGGAACGCAAGGGAAGGGAACGCAAGGGAAGGGAACGCAAGGGAAGGGAACGCAAGGGAACGGAAATTGTCAAGCAACAAGATCTATGTTACCATCAACTTCAGCTACAGCTCTTTGGTAGTGTTCAAGGAGAGGAACTGTGCTGCCCTCTAACCCTCAGCTGTGCTCTCATGGTTACAGCTGAACCTCTGCTGTCATCCTGGAGGGGAAACAAAGCTAACACTGACATCCCCAGCTCACAACCGACACAACACAGAAGGTTGGGCAGACATGGAGAAATGGTCATGGTTTATCTGTTCTACAGATAAACACAGCAATGAAGCACTATTCCCCAGATATGTGCTTCTCTATAAGTTTAAACAAATCTAACTTGAGTTGAATGAGTACATCCCTATGGAGCAAGATCTGAAAATGAGCATTTACTGACTTTCTAAGCAATGACTACATGATTTAGGGATGGATTATTAAATTCATGTAATGACAGTCTGATTTGTCCTTTCTTGTAAAGAATAAGCTTATTGATTTCACAGTCGTGCCTCTTCTTTTTTGATGTTTTTATTTATTATTAAGATACTCATATTTATTATATTCACATATGTGAAGTAAGTGTCACTGAAAACAAAACTGCAAACAGAAGGAAAAGCTATAGCTTTTCTATATTGTTTCACCTCCTACTTGATGTCTGTCATGGTTTTCACACAATAAGTCCTGCATCAATTTAATAAACTAGAGAACAGCCCTTAGCAGGGTGTTTATTCAACTGGAGGACATCAAGTGGTAGGGTATGAAGCCCTTGTTTCAGGATGTCAGTGACAAAACCCTGTGATGGCAATGGGGCAGGATTTCAATGAAAATAGTTTTGCATCTCTCCAGTAGCAGTCCTATCCTCACCTCCAGATGGTAAACATTTTAACCATTCACTTTTCAGTTCAGTTAAAAGTCTGCTGTCCTCAGTTTCTGCTAACAGCATGTTGTTATGCATTAACTTCAGTCCAAAGGCCTGAAGTAAGGCCAGTAAGACTCAGATACCTTCCTTCCCCTTAAATAAATCTGTGGTAGGTCACGAGCCCACAATGTCCAGGAACATTTTTAACACAGTGCATGAGTTGGTAATTCCTATATGAAAAATACAATTTTCTGCAGATAACAGTATATATAAGACAAAAGATGTGCTGTTGTGGTTTTGTTTTCTTGTTGTTTTGTTGTTGTTGTTCACTAATCTTGACTTCTACCTTATTTGTTTTGTCCTAAATTCCTAGGTCCTATATGCTAGTCTATTATTCCAGAAACTCAATGAGTAGTTTTCTCCACCTGCAATAAAATATACATTCTCTGCAGCAGGTTTAAACCTACCAAAGGAAAGGGAATTATTTTCATTAAGCTCAGTGATCTTTTTGACCAGAACCTCTCCATTTTATCTCAGCACGATTCTAGCATTATATTCATTATACAACCAGTTACCTGCTGAGAAAATGAAGGCGAGAGTTTTGTCATGACCAGAGACTTGTGGTTTCCTTTTAAAAAATATTCTCAGATCTTGAACTTTCCTTCTTAAGTAGGATGAGTCTAGGTCTACAGAGAGCAAGGACAAGAGACAGGTTAATTCACAGTGTTTAGACTATGTATGTGTGGATAATGCTTCTGGCAGCCAACCCACTTGAAAAGGAGGAGACAAGATATAAAGGTTGCTTCACTGTAGTTGAGGTGGGACAAAAGAGCAGTGTGGAGACAGAACATCTCCTTCACAGCTAAAGAGTGTTCTCAATTCCCTCTCTCCCTTGTTCTTATCTCTGTCTCAGGTTACTGCATTTTCTGTTCCCCTCATGCCATTGCAGCAGCACTGAGGACAAGTGAGATAATGCTTGGCCCAAATCCAGGCAATCATTTTGGAGTAATTAGTTTAGGTACTGCACACCCAGCCCATACTTTCTTTCAGATAGGTATCACACAGATCACATTACCTGACTACCTGCCTGAGTTTGGGCAGCCAGCCCTGAGGTTCAGTTAAAACTCATCCCCCGGTAGCAAGTGAGGGCTGAATTGAATGTGTCGGTGTGTTCTGGGAAATCTGCTTCTGCTGCAATTAATTATTTTGCTTCCTCCTGCCATACATAACATCCCCTTTGCTATTCTGCTTCTTTGGCACTTCTAGCTCAAGAGCAAAATCTATGCTACGGTGACCTTGGAGCTGCTGTTAATGCTGCTAATATTGCTTGTTTTGTTTTGTTTTGTCTCTTATTTGGAGAGCTGGAGAAAAGCAGGATGTATTGCGAAGGCTGAACAATTTTTCACCCTGAGAAAACATGGACGCAAGTAGCTAGGTATGCACTTTTTAACTGGATGCTGGGATTTGCAAAGGTACACACAGTGAGTAGCCCCCACCTTCCCACAGATTTTCATAGAAATTACATAGTTATGCTTCAGAAACACCTTCCTCTTGTACTCAATCCTCACATGACAAATGCTGTTTAGGGACAGGTGTTGGCTGCTGGTGTAATGCACTCTACGCAGATGGCTTCCTTATTAAGGCACTGGTTTCGCACTACTTACTCTACCCTGCCCCTCCTCAGCGCTTTCCTACTGATCCTTTGTCACCCCTCCTCATGTATCCCTGCAGCCCAGGGTCTCTCTGAGCCAAAATCCTCTCCTGAACACACATGCTCCAGCAACGGTACCTTCCCCACACCCCTTTGCCTATGTGCCTTGTCCCTGATATGGGGGTCCACTAAGGGCAGGAAGGAGCTATGTCCCCACCTTGCCCTCACCTCATCTCTCTGCTACAGCTGTGAGCAAGGCTGTAGCTGTGTGTCAGCTGTGAAGGTAGCCTTGTGCTGTGGATACATATCCACCAGGAATAGGGCTGAGGCAGCTAGGAGTTTAACTGAGAGGACAGAAGAGCTGTTGGATGCTAAAGGCTTCCAGCTAGTGGAAGCCTGGATCAGATACAGACTGGAAACCTCAAGGTACATGGCTCCAATTTCCCATTACCAATTCCCCTGAGCTGTTGGATCTCCCACGCTGAAAGCTCTAATTTAGGAGAGATCCCATTGGGCTATGTTTTTCTTGTCCTCTCTGCTTTGAGTCTAACTTCTAGAAATGAGTCCACGAAGTCTTGCAGCCAGATGCCCGCTGGCTCTCAGGTGAATGTAAGCAGGCGTCCTGAGAATAGTTCTGCTCAAGATGTAGAGCTGTGGTTGCTATTTATATTCCTAGAAATCAGAGCAAATGGCAGCATTTCAGTCCCATTTCACCTGGCTGATTAGCTTTGTAATCAGTGTGTGAAAGAATGTGAACTCACCAGCTATGCAGAAATTTGAATAACATAAACCAAGCAATGGAAATAAAACAATGGAAAGACAATTATTTTTCTTTAAACAATTGATTGCAAGGAAAAATAACTGAAATATATTTCCAGTTAGAATATCAATTCAAATTTGGGATAAGTGCGAGCTATTCTTGAAAAAAAGGAAGTATGTTAATTCAGTGTTGGTCAAGAGAGGCATTGATGATTTCATTGTTACTTGATTTCTTTAGAAGAAGGCCAGATTCTGAACTGGCATCAACAGATTATTTCCTTCAAAGCTGGCAGAACGTTCATGATTGCAGCAGCAGAAAACCTTGCTCAGCACTGCACCAGTGTTATTATTATTACAGTTTTCATGCAGTAAAGCTAAGTAGATCAACATAGTCATGGCTGACTCCAAGTTTTTCTGCAGCGTGGGAGAAATTGGATGTCACTCTCCTGTGGATGAGGGTCCAGGGACAAGCTCCTTCTGCCAAAGTAGAGACAGTAGGTGGAGAAAGGCATGTTTAAGACAGAAATGTGGAGAGCAGGTCTTCCTGCTGCCCATACCCCTCCTCATGGGTGGTGATAGCTGTCCCTGCACCCTTGCCCTGTTCCAGCCCCAGAGCACTCTGCCTACAGCCCAGCACTAGTCCCAGTCCCATGACAGAGGAACAGCACACCAGGAAAACAAGCCCACACTCACATCGTGTCTACGGGTGCCTGTACCCCACCACATACCAAGTGTGATGTGAAGCACCAGCCTCTTACCCTGACAAAGGATCCCTGATATCTCTTTTAGGAAGCTCTGCCTTCCTCACCGCACCGTCCCTCCACACACCCTGCAGTTGCCTCACTGCCGTCTTTGTGCAGAGGCCAATTACATGCCACAAAAGCTTAGTGGCATGAAGTGAAAACAACACAGCATGGAACAGAAATGAGGAACATATGGTCGCCATACAGTATTATTTACCTACCTGTCTTGAAAGCACCTCTTCTTTAATTCAGCAGCAGCCTTTATACCAGGGACAGACAAAAACCCAGTGACCACATCTGCTAGAGGAGAGGGAAGGTCTTACATTTAAAATGAAAATGTTCAGCTTGATACATGTTGTTTTTCTTTCTGGGCTTTCTTTAGAACTGAGGCACAGCAGTGAATTTACAAGCAGGGCTTCAAATTTGTGACATTTTTCTAGCACAATAAATGCTGATGATTTCTCCATTCCTTTGTCTTTTTTGATCCCTTTCAGTTCTTTTAAGAATCCGTATGAACTTACAGTATCCGTTTTTGATGGATGTGATTGCTGGCAGAATAGTAAAAAGATAAATAATGTAATTACTCATTTCTCAAAGAATGGTGCTGTATCTGAAGCATAACGAAGGTACATTAGGAAGACATTGCATAAGCTGATGAAAAATTTCTGGAAAAGCCCATGGAGATGTGGAACAATGCATCGATCACTTTGTCATCTAATCTGCTATACATAGCAAAATGGCAAGTTAAATTAGTCAGAAAGGGAAGACCAAGATTTGTAGATTAAACAAATAGAACTAGCAGTGGATAATCCAAATTTTGTCGGTGGCATTAATAAAAGCAGCAATAGAAATATTGTTCTTTCACTTTAAAAATAGTGTCAGCCTGTGGGGAAGATATACATCTTAACAAAATAATCTGAATGTGACAAATAATCAATTGTTTTAGAGACATAAGACATTAAAATTAATGGCATTTTCCCACTGCTTTCAAAGCCATAGTCTCATAACTGAATTAGGATTTGCAGCAAGTTTGACAGCCCCAAATGGTATATTAAATGTATTTTACTTTTTGCTAGCCTACTATTCAATGAGAAGATTAGAAAAAGATGTAAAAATCATCAGGCAGAAGGTCTGACAAACCATTCATCTCAACACCCTGTAAAGATAATTCTCAGCCATCTAAGATGGATACTGAAGAGGTTCTGGCAGATAAAGAGACTGGCAATAAAAAATCTCTAGGGAAACATTGATTTCCCATCATTTCTGAAGAAAGAATGGATTGCAGAAAACAACTGGCTACACAGGTGTACTGTCTTCATTACACCATTTCAATCTCTCTGTTGCCTCTGAAATGAAAGGATTCTCTTTTTCCACAGTAAGGGAAATCATAGACGAGCGTAGGTTTGGTCAGGAAAAAGCTAAATAAAAACAAATTTTTGTATTCTAAAACCAGACAGAAGAATCCATTAGCAATTTTCCTGTTGGCTAGGAATGTTCAAAACACATTTAAAAAAGAAAAGAACCATGAATAGACAGACTTACTGTGAGAAATCTCTGAGGCACTGTTAATCATCGATATATTCATTTAATAGTCATGATGGGTTTGACTGCAGCTGGACCATATACCTGGAGAGTGCAGCCTTAGGAGCTGCATGGATGAGAAATTGTGACCTTGAGAGCTACAGTTCCTTCTGTGTGTTTTCTGTTTGCTGGAAAAAGGACCTCTGTTATTTGCTTATGGTCCATATTTTGAGGATGGGATGGGGAAGGAAACTCTGCCACCTCCTTCCCATTTGCTCTATTGGAAAGCAGCGAAATCATAATGCACTATCTATTGCACTCCTTTCTCTGCTTGCTCTTCTGGACCCAAACCATATAGTTTATGCTATAAGAAGGCTTCCTTTAAGCACAACTTTTAGAACAAAATCTACCCATATTTAGAAAAGAAAACAGTTCACATTTTTATCCATGTGTATACGGGAGGATTTTTGTCACTTTTCAACGTCAGTTCAGTTTTTAAAAGTTTGGAATTAATAAGCAAATCTGAAGGGAAAAAAAAAAAAGGAAAAAAAAAAAGAAAGAAAGGAAAAGAAAGGATGCATTGCAGTTAACTCAGTCATTACTTTGACAACCAAGCAACCCCTGCTCTGACAGCCTCCTATTCCTCTTCTGAATATTTTGTCTACTGCCTTTTCCTCAAACAAGTCATCTCATTTCATTTCATCAGCCCAATATAAACACAACTCCTCTCCTCCTTGCTAGGTCAGAGAGAAGTATTTAACGTGCTGGAACTCACCAGCACCAGTTACTTGTGTCTTGATGACTGAAATCTTGACAGAAGAGAGAAATGGAAGAATTCTCTGAATGTTTAGAGTCATTAAATGTACATCCGAGCACTCTCATAGCTACTATTACCAATTAACAAAACCCTGGCAGAGTATTGAGGAAACTTGCGATCCAATTCTGTAAATACTCACTCAGATGAGAGGGGCTGCACAGCTGAGTGGCCTCACTGAGTTGACTACTAATGCCCATGTGCATAAAGCTCCCTGCTCACTTAAGTGTTTGCAGGAATCCTAATCTTCACCCATGCTGTTCCTAAGTGTGTGATATGAAGAACAGTTCTGAGACTTTTCATCACTTGTCATATTTTTGTAAATTATCCTAAGAATTTTAAAGTTTTCATTATTCCAGTAGTTACCATGTTTACACATAGACACACCAGCTAGGTCACGGTATTTGACTCTGGACTTCTTTTTTAATTAGTTTTGCTGACCAGGGACCCACTGTTGTTGAAACAGATGTTGCAGCCCAATAATAGCTCTCAGCTGCCATCAGCAAACTGTGGAACTCAGCCCTCACCATGCAGAACAAATGAGTGTAATAAGGGGCCAGTGAACTCCAAACAACAGGGACACTTCACAACATGTGTATTTACCCATTTTATCTTAAGCCACATACATTTTAAATGCACTTCTTTTTCTCATCTAAAATATAATTACTGAGCAACTATTTCTCAAAAAAAAAGCATGTATAATGCACATAATAAATCTACCCTATTAATTTATTTATCATGAGTATGTTTTTAATTATCTTATTTTTGCCATGCATCACAGGCAGCACTGATCATACAGACTCTTCCAGACCTGAAAAGACAATCTAGTTGAGCTTAATCTGAGGACTCAAGTGAAACCTCTAACGACTCCTGTCCTGTTCAGGCAGGTGCAGAAGGGAACTGTAACACTTGCTTCCTAAGGTAAGAAGGAGTTGATTCCCCTGAGCGTGCTTGTGGGCTCTTCTTTAGAACGACCGTGGTGTTGAGCCAATGTGCTGATGATCCTAAATCAATATTTTCTTCTGTATGATACTTTATTACAATTAAAAGGTGTATATCTAATTTTTCTGCCTGGGCATTACTATTGTTCACCTACATCTATGTCATTAATTACCCGAGAAGCAGATTATTTAAGACCAGGTTTCATTTTTTCTGTCTTGTTCTTACCTTCCAGATTTTGTTCACAACCGTCCTGAGCCCTTTAGGCTACTTCTTTCACCTTGTTGATAGTTATTCAGTACCACTAGCCGTTACTGAACTTTTTACATGTAGCATTTTATAACATTAAAAAACAAACAAACAAAAAAAAACATTACATAGATCAGGTACAGTGTTGATCTCTGGACACGTCTTTATATCTGATTGTCTTTCAAAAAGGGCATGAATACCTTTCTTAGGTTGAATGGTGTACTAATTTACTAACAGACACATTGATGTGGCAGAGAGAATGCATTTCTGTAAAGACTTCTAACCCATGTGAAAAAGTAGGAGTATAAGTAGGCATAAGTATTTAACAACAGACAAAAAAACATTCTTGAAAAGCAATGATGCTATCACAATACTGGTGGAGAGCAAATTAAATAACAGCTTGTGGTGCAATATGGTGTAGAATTTAAAAAACAGCAATCCATAATTCACGTTTACAAAAACACTGACCCACAAATTCTCATGTACAGTTACTCTACAGCTCTGATTATGAATCTCTATTTGTTTTTTAGTATTTTAATACTACAAAAATGCCAACAATTAACAAAGGATTCAGAAAAACAAACAAACAAAAAAAAGGAAAGAAAGAAGAAGAAGAGAACGCTAGAAGGCAGCTGAGGAATGGAAGAGTGTTGGGTTAACCTAGCATAGGTGGTGTGGGAGTGGATACACAATGGTGCAAACAGGGCACCCAGCTGAAATATGGCAGAAAGGATGCCAGTCTGCAAATAATTTGATTTGCTAAGCTGTGCTTTCTACCCCATCAAGGGCTTTTCTCAGCACCAGCAGTGAGATTTCCAAATACATTCTGTCCTGTCAGAGTGCAGCTCACTTTGAAAGTCACTGTGAGTCATCACAAGAACACTCTTGGGGATCTCAACATTTTCATTTACAACTATAAAAAGTGTTTAAAAGCAGAAGCCAGTTGAACATCAAGGTGAAGAAAGACCACCCAACACAGACCAGACTTCTGGAAAACGGTATAAATCCACCCTCCCATCACCTCTCCCCAACTCAGCTCTTGTGCCCACACAACCATGCTATGAATGGCCACTTAACAGCGGCTCAGGCATACCTGTGGTCTGCCCTGGCTCACCCAAAGACCACTCAATTTCTGTAGACAGCAGAGGGGAGCACTGAGCACAGGCAGGTGAAGGAAATGAACACAGGGACGCCCTTCTCTGCCAGCGTGGCCTTAGTGCTAAGCAGCCACAGAAATGAGCTAACTGGACGAGTCTGCTCTTTTCTCACATCCTCTGTAGCTGTAACAATGTGGCTGTAATGTTCAGGTATCCACTAGATCTGTGAGATCCTGGTTTTAATGGTCGCTTGTGAGCACAATAAAAAGTAAATGAAAAGGGAAGGATTTAGAACAAATACTGGCTCGGGAACCTTTCTGTAACACTTATACAATATATAAATCTGTCTAGTAAAGTGAGTACAGCATAGATTAAAAGGCCTGTTCAGTCCTGGTCTGGATGAAGCACAGTAGACCACAGAAGCCACAGGCTTCCCTCTCTACTTGACAAATACAATTTCTCCTGCTCACAGCGATTGAGAATGCCATCCGAAGATCATTTCCCAGCCTTGCTGTTTTGATTGTGTTACAGCCTTCCCTCTTTGCCCCACCTCTGCCTCGTCAAACATAAGGCACCAGGCTTCATTTCACAGCTGAGTCTCGTCTCCCAGCCAGTACCCAGAGACAGACTCCCCCTATCACCCATCTGTGTTGAAGTGTTACATTCGTAAGCAACCACGTCTGTGGGACTCCCTGTATTGGGAAGAGCTGGCTGCAAATATCCACAAAGTCAGCTGGTTTTCAGACCCTTTCCTAAAACTCCTTTGCCCTTATGCTCAGGAAAGAAACCAGTAAGGCCACTGATGGGTTGAGACATCTGCTCATCTGCAGCAGCTTTCACACGTGGTCCTTCCCTCTGTTCTTAGACTTGATGGCAAAGTCTTGCCTCAGTGGCAAAACCAATCAACAGTCTTCCTGCTTCTCCCCAGCCTTAGGTGTTCAGCCCTTCTTTGCAGAAATGGAGCTCAAGATTAGTCAGATGATTTAGTATGTCCCACTTGTAGCAGCTTCCCAGGTGGTAGGTGCCTATGACTTCTACAAATGAGATCTCTTTAAGATAATCCTGTCTGTAGTTATTAAAACAAGGCATTCCCTTGGGACTGCTGTGGCACTTAAAGGACATCTTGACATTGTAATGTGGAAGCAATCCCCACTTAAACTGTGGAATCAAGAGCTTTTCCAGTTGTGCAAAAACTTTCCCCACCCTTCCACACACACAAAGAAAGAGCAAGCTCTTTTTGTTTGGGAAGGACTGTGTAACCACATAATGCAAAGGAAAGATAGAAAATGTGAGTGGGAAAGGAAAGGAAAGGAAAGGAAAGGAAAGGAAAGGAAAGGAAAGGAAAGGAAAGGAAAGGAAAGGAAAGGAAAGGAAAGGAAAGGAAAGGAAAGGAAAGGAAAGGAAAGGAAAGGAAAGGAAAGGAAAGGAAAGGAAAGGAAAGGAAAGGAAAGGAAAGGAAAGGAAAGGAAAGGAAAGGAAAGGAAAGGAAAGGAAAGGAAAGGAAAGGAAAGGAAAGGAAAGGAAAGGTATCTTGCACATATCTGAACTACAGGAAAGCATCTGGCTCACGTCTGTAACAGAGAGAATAAGGATCACATTCCCAGAGACACATAAATGTTACTCCTAAGACAGAAAGTATGATTCATTTTGCTATCCTGCAAGAAAAGGCATTATTTGGCCTCCCAGCCAGCAAAGTAGACAAAATGTATTGCAGACGCATATGAATCAAAAGAGTTTTCTCATGCGCTTTATTCTGCTGCGTGGCGCTGGCTCCTTGTGCAGCCTGGCGGGCTGGTTGCTGCAGGCTCCCTGAGCGGGTGAGCACAGCACTATCGGCATCGCACGCCAAGGATGAGAGCTGGACCGCTGGAGGAATTGTGAGCACGTTTGAGGCTGTAATCCTAGTCCACTGATAATTGTCCTGCTGCTGGGGAAGTCTGACACAGATACTCACCTCTGTGGGGCATGTTTCCAGATTAAAAAGTGAGGAAGGATAGCAAATGGAGAATAATGGAACAAAATGAGAATGGGAATCAGCGTAAAATATGTGGGCAATGCCTGTCTCACCCTCATACTTTTTAATTTTAGCTTTTTTTTTCTATTTAACACACAGAACTGAGGCAGCTTTTAAACTATGTAATCTGTTTCTGCATGCTTTTATTGGAATATATGCTCTTTATATGCATGCATGAGCACTTAACTTACAAAATGCATGCATAGATGTGTGCCTTGCATATTAAAAATATTTTAGAAGTGAACTAAGCTTTCCTGCTGTGAGTGTAAGACAGTAACTTACAGAGGGCAATTATGCAGAATTTTTCATTATTGGCAAACTATCCCCTTAATGTCTTACTTGAGGGTGGGTTTTTTTCCTTTCTTTTTTTGCCTTCTTCTGGAGCATCTGGTGGAGGTCAGACCTGGAGCAAGATTTCAGCCTGGAAAGAAACACAGGTCTGATCAGGAAGGCAACTCCTCTGTTCCTAGGAGAATTGTCCAGACTTTACGGGGTTGTCTACATTCTTCTCTTCTAGAACTAGGTGTGCAGTCAGGCATTTTTATCGTGCTTCCCCAGCAGTTTTATACTGCAGCGCTCTTGCATTTTTGTAGTTTGAAATCAGTCCTGTTTCCCTTGTGCTATTCCATTCCTAGTTGCTGGCATCCATGAGTGCATGTGATACAGCCCAGGAGATACTTTCAAGGACACTTGGTTTTCTTCCCCAGATTGCACTCTTCCAATTGTAAAACCTTCCTTTCCCTCCTGACATTGCGGTGCTTTCATAATGCAGGATGAAAACAGTGATATAATAATGTCTGCATTCCAGCATTTTCTCCGCATTGCATACCGTGGCTGGCCAGCTCAGAAGCCCAAATGTTGAGATTTTCCTGCAGAAAAAAAAGTTTCCTGATTACTCTAAATTTGAGTGAGGGAGACTGAGTGGGAGGAAATGCACTATTTTAACTGAAATCCCTTAATTAGGCAGAGGGGCATTTTCTCAGGGCATTTTTGGAGGTTATCTTGTAAGCACCATAAATAGGAAATGAAATGGATCATCAAGAAAATTCTCTGGTCTTTTTTTTTTTCCCTCGTGCCCATCAAGGAAACGTTTCCCTTATAAATCAACTCACTTCTTCATATTAAAAGTGATTTGATCTATGGAACAAGAAGGCCTGGGGCAATACAAACTTATGTGAAAGTTGATATTAGAAAGTGAAGGAAAAGAGAATTAAAAGCAAGATTAGGGAAGTAGATAGGACACCAACTGCTTATGTAGTATGCCCGCTGGAAGCCACTGTGTCTTTCAACATGCATCTAAACTACTTTTATTGGGTTTTAGAATAAGATAAAACAAGTCACATGCTGTTTGGGGGAGGCACTCTCAACTCACTGTCTCCATCCTCCACGTTTCACACCAACAGAACTAATCCCTATGAAAACTTAAGCAAGAGAGAAAGGGTCTTACATGAATTACTGAAGAAGTGATTTTTATTTTTCATTTCTTAAAAGAGAAGCACAGTACCCACCTCTACAGGCAAACTTGTATCGCACAGACACAGAGCACAGCAAAAGGGTGCCTTTCTTCCCTTCCCTATGGACTCCACACAATGGACTGTCACCTCGCGTCTCCGTCATGACCCGAGAGCTGCGCTCGGGTATCGCCTTGCACGACCACACCGTGTGGAGAGTAACACCATGAATCGATAACGCTGTCTGGGAAATGGCTTGGATCACAACATTACAGGAGGGTCCGGGCATCACCCACGAGGAGGTCTCAGGGCTGGCCAAATGGCAGATGAGGGGTGCTCGCCCCTGCCCGGACTGGCAAGGCCTTGCTCGGGTAGCAGCAAAACACATGTAGGCCCACTCGGGTGTGAGGGGCTGTCTCCTGCCCTGGGCTGCCCTCTGAAGGCTGAAGTTAAATCCACAGCGCTGGATAAAAAATCCTTCTCTGACTCCCACGTGAACTGCTCACAGGGGACTCCAAAGTCTTGCCAATGCACGGAAATGCTGGAAAAGCAATGTAAGGAGGGCCACATTTGTAAAGATTAGCAAGCGAAAAATCACAGCGTGGAGAGGACAGTATGTGGGGCAGCTACTGCTTGTCCCCCACTCACAAATGCACAAATGCACAGAAGACAACTGAAATATTGAAAACTATCTGCTTAAGGTATAGTTTTTAAAAAATGATTGTAGGAAATGAGGGAAGAAGGACTACATCAAAGCAAATGTTGGCACTAACTGTATTAAGTTCAATTGTGCCACTCTGCTTTTTTGTCAACTAAAAAGAGGTTGGCCCTTTATAAATAAATATGACCCATATGGCCCCCAAATTAGGGAACCATGAACTGTCCACCATAACAGCAACATACACGTCTTTGTCCATACCTATCTGAAACCATCTACAGAAAGATTTTGTATAGACTAATCAAGTTTATTCATTCTGCTCATTTGCCTTTCTCCTCCTTCATGTTTCTCCTTACGCACAATTTTTTGTAAAAATAAAGCATTTCCACAACAGACTGCTTGCCCATCATGGTGAAGGACAACAAAAGCACATATTTTTCAGTAGGTATCACATGGAATTATTCCCAACCCACATTGCTGGTTAACTGTTCCACAGCATTAGAAATGTGATTGAAACTGTTAGCTCAATTTTAACGAACTCCATGTGCCATTTATTTTTTATTTTTTTTATCCTGGAAGAAAAGCCTATCATATAATTCTCAGCACACATAATTGAGATAAATCCCAATTTGGTCCTTTTCTCAAATGTTTGGTTGAAGAGAATCCTTTTTAAAAGACATTTATGAAAAACAAACACAATTACCTTTACATGATTGGTTGTGCTTAATTGTTTCCTGTAGGCTTTAAGAAATGTATGTGTATGTGCATGTGTGCATATGTGTTCATTTGTATAATAGATGCTCACAGCTATACTGAATTTTACTGCATGTATATAGCAGTGAGTGCACTCTGTATCAGACTGCTTTCTCCGCCTGATTTCCTAAGGAAAAAAGCCTTATATTAACACTCTGTCTGTGAGTGAATGTATAAGCACATATTTGTCAGAGATACTCTCTTTTGAGGCCTTTGGCCTATTTCAGCTAAATTTGACAAAGATGGTAGAGATCTTAAAGATAACAGTTTCTCGCTTTAGGCAGGTGGCAGGCTAAAAGGAAATCCCAGTAATGTGCACAGCCTGGGCAAGATGCAGCATGGTCTTGCCCCTTACTGGACTTCAGAGAATCCACGACAGATCCCAAACCCTGGGTTTGAGACCCATTCCTATAGAAAACCTGATTCATTTTTTGAAAACTACCTAGTTTTGTTTAAAAACAACAACAACAACAAACACAACAAAAACAAACAAGAGTCATTTCTTCCTCCATTAATAATTTATCTACCAAAGAAAGATTTCTAGTTTATTTGCATCTCTTTTGCATAGTATGTTGGATTAAACTAGTGCCACTATTTCTGCACTAGGAAGATGAAACTGAGGCACAGGTTAAATGAATCCCCCTGAAGCAACTACTGTTGACACAGGATCTGGATCACAAATGGGCAATCTCTCTGTTCTGTCAAGCACAAGGATTTAGGCATGAATACTGTTTTCCAGACCTGACATGGGAGAAAAAGCTTTAGAAAAGCCACAAAAGTTTCTGGTTTGCAAAAATCTCCTACCAGTGTTTGCCCTTGTGGATGTCATTTTACTTAGCTCTGCAGTCCTATCAGCTCTATTAGCAACCCACATTACATAAAACCAAACTGTTTGAAATAGGTTATATCTCTGCTTTCAGATGGATGCTCTAGCTACTCACTGGCCTATACCAGTGGTGGGCTAAAACCTCTTGTTTTCACCCTGAGAAACACCAGTAGAGATACTCAAGAGCCTGTGATGCTTTCTGGGACTGACAGGTCCTTCCCCGCCCAGACCCCAAGGCAGGAGAAATTCTTAAGAGGATTGTTCAGAGCACAAAATAGGATAGTGCATGTTCTCTGCCCACCGTTATTTTGTGCACCAGAATGGGGTAGTAACATTCGTAGCCCCAGAAGAGTGTCATAAATGAGAGGTTAATTCAAAGATGGGGAGTATACAACAGCGTGAAGCCCAGCAGAAGTTAAAAACAAGACTCTTCATGGAGGATGGATCTTGACCTGAATGTGTAAATGCAGCGAGCTTTAATTTCTCTGGTTCCAGTAGGATATTCTTTTTTCCCATCCTTCATTACAGAGAAGAATACATATTTAAATAAGGGAAATATTTAAAACTAGCAGAGTCTTTACTAACATCACATCAGGGGACAGATAATGCTGACTCTCTCAGTGGCTCACAGGTGTCATCTTTGCTGTGTGAGAGTAAAGATGAGCTCAGCTGCAAACACTGATGGAGACAGATTCCCCCTTAGTTAAAGAACGCTGTTTGGAAAGCAGTACTCAGCTTCTGACCAAAACTATGCACTTGTCAGCTGGGCATCCTGGATTAGAGGACTTAAAAAAATATTTAACCAGCAGAAGAGAATCTGACAGAAAACTATTATAATTCAGTATTTAACCTATTTTTGTAATTACTAGGGCTTGAATTACAGTAATTCCAACTGAGATGGGGCCCAGATGCCAGGCACTATACAAACACCTAATAAGAAACTGCGGCTGCTCTGAGTCACTTACATCCTGGTCCTGCACATGTTTAGGAATGTGTTTAACTCTACTACTGTCAGTATTAATGGAACTGCTTAGAGAACAGAAGGTAAAGAGATGAGACCAATGAGAGCCAGAGATTTGAGACTGAAGTGTTTAGGTGTCTAATTCCCGCTGGTCTCAAGATGTTAACTCAGATCTGGCTTTATATGACTTACTGACATTTGCACAGCAAATCTTAAGCAGACCCAAAGCAAGTGCACACATGCACAACATTTGCCTTCCAAACCTGTGCAAACCTATTTCCAAAATACTGTTGAAAACATTCCTCATTAATGTATGTGTATTTTTTTTTCACCTGAAACCCCCAAATAATCTTAACATTCGGGTGCTGTGCTTTTCAGCTTCTCAAGGCACAGTGCAGTTGCACCCCAGTGCTATTTGCTCAATACCAGCCCTAAAAGCCCTCCATGCCCTGAGAGCTACCAGGTACGCAGAAGAAATACCCTGGTGGTAATGAGGCAAGGGACAGTCTCTCTCTTGCTACAGTCAGTGCCTTTACCCTAAATAGCAATATTTTAGAGAACGCTGTGGATTAACAGAGTGGGGAGGCTGCTTTCACCTCTTCCCGTTCCCCTCTTTCTTCTCTGGCAAGACTGCAGGCTGAAGTCCCCCACCCCGCCACCTCACCCCCTGTTTGCTCCCTCCCTTCTCTCACTTTTTGAAAATACAGTTTTCTTTCAAGTCCTCTACAGTTACAGTGTTTCGGCCATCAAAGTCCCCTCCCAGCCATTTTCATTTACCTTGTGACTCTGACCCTTTGTAAGGCTGAGGATTTTCAGCGTAAACCGATCCTCGAGGTCCCCAAGGATGTTATTCTCATTTATTCACTCAGCCCTTTGAATGGAGCAGCCCGGAGTTGGCAGCAGTTCAGCGGCCTCGCATTCAGAGAGCACACAATCCTTTTTCTTTCAGGGGCCTTTCAAAATAAGGCCCAAGGTCTGCTGAGGTTCTTTAAGGGCTGTCAGTCATGCAGCAAGTTACGTTTCGCTCCTGGCCGCCACTGAATGCAATGAGCAACGGAGGGATAAAAGCACGGAGTAGACAGTAACTGCAGAGGAACATCCCCTGGGTCCCGGTGCTGCATGCACTGCAGCATGCCTGCTTCTCCATCAACATGGCATGCTCTGGGGACATTTGTTTCCATCATGACCAAGTCTACCCCAGCCTGGCAAGGATGCTGAACCCCAGGATGGGGAGCAGAGCATGCCCCCTGCTCGCCCGTACGGGAACAGCTGTGCAATGGAAACTGCCTTCTTCAGGTGTATGATGGACCCAGGGAGCACCTCTAGTGCCATCTGCGTGTCCACAGGCAGTCATTACCTCTGACAGCTGGCCCTCCTTTTCAGGGGGGGGAAAGGCCCTCCTGCACATTTTCATTGTGAAATGTTTGGGAATGATCCCCTGGGACTGATAAGACAGAGACACGTCTGTGAGTGTCCCAGAGGGAGGGAAGGCTTTAGGGAAAGGCTCATGGTTCTGTACCACTGTACCTGCCAACTGGTGTGTCACAAAAGGCTAAAATTACCAGCCAGTCAATTATCTGATTAAAGAGATCCTTTCATTTGAGATTTTTTTTTAAAAAAAAAAAAAAGTGAAAAAAGAAAAAGGAAAGAAAAAGAAAATCCTGGCTGAAAGCAATACCTCTGCTAGGTTACCAAACTTACTAGACATTGCATTCTTTGCTTTTTACTTTTGGCAGTGATGAACAGCAAAGTTAAAAAATGAAGAACTGTGGGGAGAATAAACATTTTGCATTAATCAAACATTTTTCTACATTTCTTTCGTCTATCCTCCGATCTCATTTATCTTCCTCTTTGCTAAAAGACAACATTTTTTAAAAACTGCCCGTTTTGCATATTTTGATCTTTGTTCAACTGATTAAATAAGGAACATTCTCAGGAAAAGCTATTCAGATTTCATTAGTTTACAGTTGCCTTGGAATCCCTTTGAATTACGGCAAGCATAAATTATCATTCTGTCAGCTAACATCAGAAATACCTCTTTAAGGCTCCTGGACTCAACAACGGCTGCTAAGGTTTGGGAATAAATGTACGATGTGCCGGAGCTTCACCAGCTGGTTAATGACCTGCCGCAGTAGTTATAGGGCCCAAGACGAAGCTGAGGAAGATTAACTAATCTGGCCAGTTTAGTTTGCTGGCCCTGAGTGCAGAGCAGCATGGAGTGTGTGATTATAAACTTTATTGTCTGACCTGTGCTGAATTAAGAGCTGGGTTGGGTGTCCTTTGTTGTTGTTGTTGTTGTTGTTTTTTAATGTTTTATTAATACTGTTTTCTTTGTTTATCCTTTCTGGCTTGAGTAACCAAAAAGGTAATTTCCAAGCACAGGAGTCAGCAAAGCTGCATTTCTTTTAGAAAATGCCATGGTCTCTACACACAAGTCAGATAAACATAGCTCAGGCTAGAAATTATTCGTGCATTACAACAGACAAAACTAGAGCCAAATGTAGTTCTTCTTCATTCATGTCTGTTCACATGGTCCATCCTTCAATTCCTAGCCACTGAGCTACAGACGAAATCCTCAAGAGTGATACCTCTGTAAGCCACTAGATCCACAAACCCTCAAAGTTCAATAAAATCTGAAACTTTTCTGGTCTCACCCATCTCCATTCCATTTGATTTCCTATCCAGGCAATGTGAAAGAGTAACAGGAAGGGAGAGTGTTCATACAAGATTGGCATGGCTAAGGAAAAAAAAAAAAAAAAAGGTATGTTATTGTAGTTACACTGCAGCTAAAATGAACTCCCTTTTAACACATCTTAAATCCTTTCACTTTTATGCAACTGTTTACTCTGCTGCTCAACCAAGGCCATACAGACAGTATCTCTTAAGTATGAAATATTTTTATAATGAAACACTCATCTTCTGGATTTCTTCATATGCAGGGAAAAAGTATGTCTGATGTTAAACATATTTTCCTAGTTGGTTTCTACTTTGGACAAGGGAAAAGAATTGGCAGAAAATATATTACATTTTTGATGTTTTTAAATTGCTACAAAGAAATTCAGCCAGACTGGATGAGATCAGGAAATCCTGTCTCCTGTCTCTCCTGTGGTACTGACCAGTACCAGCTTGGATAGGCAGCTATGGGGTGGCCTACAAAATGGAGAGATTTCCACCAGTTCCTGTAGTTTGACTGTAGTTGACTGCATAGCTCAAACTTCGGGACAATTATAAACCTTCCAAAGATATTTTATTCAGAATTTCCATTTAAACTGAATGTTCCCATTAATTTTGTTGTTTCCTTTTATTTTATTTTTTTTCACCTTCTAAATTATTTATGTCAAAGAATTTTGCAATCTCCATGACAAGATTAAAGTGACTAAATTTAAATTCAAAGTGGAGTACCTCTAGGTCATGTTCAGCTACCTCCACATGCTGGAAGAATAAGGTTCAGATTTTAAACTCTTTGGTGCCTGCACTGCTATTGGCAGACACATGCTTCATCTCTAGGCCCCAATTTCATTTTCATGTCAATGATTCATCAATGATTCTCCCACTAGCAGCGGTGTAAGGTAATATAATATAACTAACTAGAGAAACCTTGATAAATTTTTGGTTTATTTCTTACCACACCTAGGATGAGTAGCACATTTGGGGTCAGATATTACTCCAAACAATGAGAAGCAGAAGTGCTCATACAACTGCAGCTAATGCAACTTGTGTCTCCTAACCTGGGAAAGGGTTATGGCCCGTCTTATTTTCATAGCTCCCTCTGTGTTAAGAAACTACTGTCGGAGACAAGCAGTTCTATCTTAGTTTGGCTCAGGCAAACTTGTTTTGTCGAGGCTGTCTTGTTATCGCACAGACTCAATACATACTTTTCAGGTCCCTAAATGAGGTTTTGACTGGGGAGCCACAGGTGACATTGAAACCATGAGGACAATAGGATGGCTGCTGACAGTCTGTGTGCCAGCCTGGTGTCTAAGTAAAGCTTCATTTTTAAAACTCCAGAAGCCCCCAGCTCATTATTTTCCTTGTAGAGTAAAAACAAAGGAAACCGAGAGCTTCTCAAATAGTGCTGCTGCCCTGGTGACAGAAGAACAGTGGCTGCCAAAGATGGCAAGCCCAAGGAGAAACAAGGGTCCTTGCATCCAATACAAAGGACAAGAACACATGGGCCCGATATTTGGACAGAATGTGGCTTTGGAAGGAACTACCCAGTTGTGCAGTGAAAATTGCTGTAGGGGTTTAGGAGATTGAGCCTTTAGGGGAAAGGACCAAGGGGAATTTGCATGCTGGAGAAAAAGAGCAAAGGAGGGAGAAACTGAGGGGCTCACAGCCACCCTAGAAAGAGGGGAAACATAGTACTCCACTGCTGCTGGGAAAATAAAAGAAACTCTAGGGGAATGGGAGCTCCGGTGTATGAGCCCTTGGGAGCGGAGCCAGAGAGAGCTCAGGGAGTGAAGGGTGCTGCATGCAATGGAGATAGGCAGCAGGAGCAGGAGGAGAGAGTTGCATGGCCTGAGAGTCAGAGACGTGTTATGAGGAGGGGACAACACTAGGTTAGATGCAAAGAGTGGGGGATACAAGCAAGGCAACAGGCAGCACCAGCACACCCTTCCCCTTCCCACCCCTCACACATGTAGCTAGAAAGAGGCACTCAAGGACTCAGAAATACTCCCGTGTTCATCTGATAGGCAGAAAATGGGTCTGAGACAGCAATAAGACACCCTGTCTTTACCTATCATGCCTACGTTAAGCCCTGGTCCTCTTCTGCCTCATCTTGATTACTTTTCCCAATCTGTCCCTTTAAAAAACACTTGCAGAGCCCTGGCTGAAGCTGAACCAGCCACAGGGAACTGAGACAGCCAGCCATAGAGATGTTATAAAATCCCCTCAGCGCCAGTTTATTAATGTTAATGAGACTTGTGTATGCTCAGAATAGATATATTACTACAAGGGAGGCCTTCGTGCAGCCAGAATCAGTCCTCATGGCTCCTGTGAGATGTAATCTAACAGTTAAAGCATTGCTTCCTGGAACAGGCTTTTTTATTGTAGGACAGGCTTCCTCCTCTCCTGTAGAGCAGCCCAAGAAGCAGCACTCTCCAAACAGGCACCTACAGGCACATCTGGAACCTCATCAGCTATTTGGTGATGTTTGGAGTCATTTTCTACAACAAAATCTAGCCTCACTTGTAATGAAATATGGCCATAGCTTGGCATGCACCACTCCAAAGTGGCTGCCCAGGAGCCTTGTTTTATAAATGAAAATCCCATTGAATTTCCACATTGGTAGTCCCTCCCCTTCCCCACAGCATTTTAGGATCAGGAGTTAGTGGCAAAAGTAAACTGAATCTCAGTGAGAAGAAAAAAATTGTTCTGGGAGAGACGAACCAATTTACACTACAGAGTCATGAATGGGAGTGCATCAGCAGTTTTTCAGGGGCCCCATGAAAAGGAGCAAGGCTTTTTTAAAAGTGGGTTTCTTACAGCAAAACACGTTGTCCAAAAGCCCTGACCCTCCGGTGGTTTCTTTTCATGACACCCTGAGCATTCACGCCCTGAGGGAGGGAATTAGGGGCAATGGCTGCTCTACCCAGGACATGGACATCCGTGCTGCAGGCAGGCCGAAGGACCAGGCCTCTCTCCTTGGCGTATCTCAGCCCTTCCCACACATGGCAAAGCTTTTGCAGTTTCACTGCAGACAGCTTGATGTTTCCATATAAATCCCTTAATTTTAAGACTAAAAGGGGTCGTTGGATCTCTGCTTGACTTCATGCCTAAAGAAGACCCCATGGTTTTACTGCCAACATCTGACTTGAGCTCCATGCCACCATATTTACCTGAAAATCACTGCCCCTTCAAGCCACGTGGCTTGTGAAACTGCTGGCAAGACCACAGGGAGACCTGCCTCAGTGAAATGCACCATGTTTTGTATACCCTTACAAAATAAACATCTTAACAATGTCACTGTCCTGTTGTGCTCAGCCCTGTGTGTATGTGGATGGGTACAGACATGCAGGCAAGGTGAGGTCTCTAAGCAGAAATTTGTCTTTTCCTAGGCGAACTACTGTAACTGGAAATGGTTGACAAGCCCCTCCGGTCTGAAATAGAAGCAGCAAGCTTTAAAATTAAATACAAGTTGAGAACAATTATCCTGAGTGCAATAGGAGTTCAGTAGTTTTTATACATGTGGGAAAGCCAGTTTTTCATATGATTTTTTTTTTATTATGGGAAAATATGGAGCAAAGTAGAAGGAGACTGCAGTCCTCCCCAGTAGGAAAGCATCTTTCTTCAGGGCAATCCTACGGCCGCTTGTGCAACTGGGAATTGTCACGATGTCAAACAAAACATAACCACACATGCTTCAAATGAATTCCAGAGGGACCTGCAGCTCTCAGTGGCACAGCCACATCTGAGCAGGGTGGTTTGCTGTGGAAATAGCTGACAGGCTCTGACTTGGGTGCAGTGCTGCAGGTTGGTGTGCCGTTCAGTTACAAGCATCTATAATATGACACACTAGTATAGGATTATAGTAGTATGTTTCTTCTCTCCAGAGCTTCTGGAGGAGCCTCAGGATGGCAGCCAAAGCAGAGGCCATGACAGAGAAAGGGAGGATTTGGGAAGGCTCGATAGGCAGAAGGGTTGGGGTTTCACTGCTAACAAAGCTGGAAAAAGCACACTCTCAGTGCTGCTTTTGAAAATCTAACCCACAAGAACAAATGCTGTGAAAATAAATTCCTACAGAAATTTTACACATGCAAATAAGCCCACTGAACTTATTTATGGTATTTTCACATTTAAATGTGTTTAAGATTGGTGCCATGGTAACCAGTAAGGAAGTTAGTCATTATGAATTAACGTGTCTTATGAAAAGTAAAATAAATACCAATAATCAAACATTCATTCTGAGAACATTTAAACAGCACTTTTATGTTCTTTATTTTGCAGAAGAAAAAAAAATCAAAGGTAAATAAAAATACTGATAAAAATAAGACACCATTAGCAGCTTGGCTTTTCTGTCGAAAGCAGAACTGAGAAGCTTTAATTTTCTGTGGTAGAGAGTTTTTATTTGTTGGTGGGTTTTTTTATTTTATTTTACTAATGTCCCCCAGCTGCCACAATTCATGACATGCTTAGCAGAAACTGAAGTGTAACTGAAGGCCCAGCCAAATTTCTGTCTGCTGGTCTCACGGTCAGGATGTCATGTTTCACTTAATTTTTATCTGATGCAACTGGTAGAAGAGACAAAGGAAATCTGTAGTACAGAAATTCTCCATCGGGAAGTATTGCACTGATTTATTTTTTTTCTTTTTTTCAGAAGAGACTAACACAAACAGTAGATAAACACAAGAGAAATATATTCATGTTAATTTATCCTAACAGGGTCCAATGAATTTTCCTCCTCGATGGATTTTTTGCATGCAGCAAACCAAGGGTTTGTCTACAGAAAAAAATGGACTTCTGACTTTATCTTAACCTGATAGGTCTAAAGCTGCAAATTGGGCACAAATACTACCACACATCAGCTAAAAAGGGCAGGTGATTCTCTGTGTGCTCTCACTGTGCAGCAGAGGTGAAATAACTCCACCAGCCATGGAAAAAACTTGGGACAGCAATGGTAACCAGCAACTCCCTCCCTGTGTCTCGCTTCAGTGTTTCATTGTTTTGTGTTTTTTAACCTAGCTCACAGAAATACACTAAACTCCAGTACAACTCTACAAAAGTTAGCAGACCAAGGTAAGACTGAGCTGTTGAGGGATATCATAAACTCTGCTGATAATCTCTGAATAATAATCTCTGAACTTGGTTTCACGACCAGAGAAAATGTATGGGAGCTTCCCACTTCATTATCGTTTGTCTCCTGCAGAAAAATACTAGAAATGAGGATGGACTTCAGAGCTGATCTATTTCACTTTTCTTTGACTTTTACAGAAACTAAGTTCTGGACTTAGATGCTGTTCCCTTGACTGAACTGAAACATTTGAACAACCCTTGCTTAGAAAGTTGGGGTATGGATCAAAACTTTCTGGCTCAGGCTCTTATACAAAAGAGTTGAATGCTAAGTAATTTTGCACAAACCGCCTTCTTCTCTTATCCATTATAGCAAAATACACTTTAACAGTCAAAATCATGTATTATAATCACACCTTGATTAAAAATTTGTTATAAATGACGAATGTGAACATTATCTACATTGTTTTAGTTTACAAGGGATGTGTGCATCCTCACACTTTTGAATGAGTCCATTGCTCTCTTTAAAAAAAAAAAAAAGTCCTCATAAAGTCATGTCCTTAAATGTCCCCTACTTTACACTGGAATGATATGTAACGACTCTTTGTAGGGGTGTTTCAGTGTAAGGCAGACAAGTTGCAGTAACAAATACCAAGAAGAAATTTACCTTAGACATCACGGGGATCCTAGTAAGTAAGCATTTCTGTCCCTGAAGCCCAACTTGGCCTAGCTAGACTTGAGCGAAGAGCTTGAACCATATACAACTGACTGAGAAAAGGCTTTAAATGCCGGGCATACATGGGGGACATGAGGCCTATGTTTAGCCCCAGAGGATGCAGCAACACCCTCTCGTATTCAACAAAAGCTTAACTCCAATGCAGGAAAGCACTTCGCCCTGGGGCTTTATCAGTGTTTTCAGAATACAGTGCCCCGAACTTGTGAGGTCCCTAACAGGCTGTTTTGTCCCAGCCCCCGTTGCACCTGTGTCAGGTAGGGTACCTTGAAATTCCAAAGGGCTAGAGAGGTGCCATTCAATCTAGTCTCCACTTCACAGTGTCTTAAATCCTGGTTAATATTTAGCTTCCAAGGTCACTAAGAATAGCTGACGCCAGTCACGACACTAAAACATATAGGATTATGACTTGCTAAGATATATGATGTGTGAGGTTTTAGTGCAGTGTTTTAAGGGGCTTTTAACAGAAGGAAGGTAGAAGCCAGGAACGTGCCATAAGGAACACAAAAAAAAATAATATGTGAATCACTCTCAGACAGGAGGAGAGAAAGAAATGTCCCAATCTCCTACAAACAGGATGCCTAACAAGCCAGGCTGGACCTCTTTGTACAGAGAGGCAGTATGAAAGCAAGAGTTTTAAGTTGTTCCACCATTAATAATGTGGGGAACACATGCCAAGCCAAATGCAGAAATTGTCAGGTTGTGGCAAGGCATCTCTCCTGGCCAGGAGCAGCCAAAGTCCCTCTGGACAGATAGCACCCTAGGGCAGAGAGCACAGGAGATGCAGGGCTTGCCACAAGCCCCCATTATCCCATTATCGTTCATATCTGGGGTGATGTGCTTATATGAGCTTCTGACAGAAGGGGCAGTGCATACAGCAAAATCGAAATCCGAATGAAGTCATCTCTGGGATCCATCATTCTCCCACAGTTACAAGTCAGTAAGAGATAGGACAACACATGAAACTGAAGGTTTGATTCCAAGTACTGTTAAACTCATTAGGGCGTTTTCAGTCAGATCCCTCCCGCAGACCCTGGGTACAATCTCTGTTTCTCCTCTAAGCTGCCGTGCTGGTCTTGATCCTTAGGGGGCTACCAGGCTCCATCCCAGAGCCAGATCTATAATGATGCACCGATTTTAGGATAACTAAAAATTAGTCACGTACTTTGGAAAGAAAAATCTTTTGGAATAAAATATGTAACACTAGCATTAAATATGAAAAGCTGGTAATACAGTGATGTTTACCTTAGATAACCAGCCAAACATCTGACAGAAAACTGTGCTGCTGGGTAGCAGAGGTCTCCTAGTATTCAACAGAGCTGAGCGAGTAACTGAATTTTTTTTTTTTGTCTGAAATCTTAAATAAAACAGTGCCAAAGGGGAGGAGAGTGAAAAAGGGCAATATTTTTCTCCGAATTAAATTAATTTTTTGGGAGGTCCTTGCTAGACTGAAAAACTCCACTCCAGTTTAAATCTTTTGAACAAAAGCAAGGCAACTGAAATAAAGGGTAAGATTTTGGCATAATACATAAGCCTGATGGTTTTTATTCAGCAGCACAGAGTTGAAGACAGCACTTTCCAAATTAGAGAATGTTAGGCAAATCTATAGGTGACGTTAAAAGTCCCTGCAAACAGGGTCTCAGGGGAAAAAGGTGGGAGCCCTTGTGTCCCCAGCACTCACTGTGGGCATCTCAGGATCATTTCCTGCCCCTCCCTGAGGGAAAGGGATCCAAAATCTCCCACCTGTCCTCCCAGGTGTATAGCACGGTGTGGTGGAGCTTTTCATGGCTAAGTGAAACTACCCTAAGAATGACCACCTCTCCATCCATGAGTACCATGGAGCTGGATACGAAATGACTTGTCTAAATAAAACTGTTTAGCAAACAGATTAAGTTAATAGTGACAGAGGGACTGAAACACTCTGTTATGGTAAACAGTTAATTGCTAATAAAAGCGGAACCTCCCCAAGAAGGGAGCAGCTCCAAAGGTGTTGCAAGATGGTCTCTTCAGACAGGTACTATATGTGCAGACATAATTATATCCCCTCCATCCAAAGTGTAGTTGTTACACATCTGTTATGACTGACACTAACTCCAGTTAGCTAACTAACTCTTCAGCTCACCTCAGAAGGGCCAAGGAATTACTTCTGAGACATCTGCTAGGGCACACATGGTGTGACTTGGTTTGCAGCACAAGCCTGGTTGCAGGTTGGTATACCTGTGCTCTTCTCCAAGCTTCATACAATCAGTCCAAATAGCACCATGATCATCAAACTCCTTTGTCTTCCCCGGTTTCCTTTGCTCCTCATTTAGTATTATTATGACATGAGAAAAATGTTTAAAAAGCCAGTGTCAAAGGGGAAAATTTATTTTAGTTGTTCTTTCCAGTCACAAGCTATCACGGCTGTGTACATAATAACCATAAGCTGTTATGGCAGTAAAGAAATTTAAATTTCTCTTTTGATTTGTTTTCATGGGAGAGTTATTAAGACCATGAGCCAGTAGGACTGTTGGTTTTGCTATATAGATATCAGACCACTAGGCAGATACCTCGTTTTATAGTGGCAGCAAATGAAATTGTGGCTCCATTTGGATTGTATGAATACAATCATATACAACAACATTTTTCTTTTTACACATATACACATGGCCACAAGCACACATGAAGATGCATGTGTACATATATATGTGACAGCATATATATGTGTATATATATATATACAGAAACAACACTGAATTCTTACCGATCCCTAACAAATGCACTTTAGCACAAATATAATTACATCTAAATTGGACGTCGTCAAAGACAAACACTGCTTTCTAATGTCGATCTCTGTTCTTGCCAATTAAAGTGGGAAATTTGCTTTTGAAGAGTATCCATTTACGCCCCAAGTTGCTAAGCTACAGAATAGAAAGGTACTGTTATGCACATCATTTTTTCAGAGGCAACATCCCTGCATTCAAGGACACCAGCACATATTGCACATATTGGTTTGTTTTTTGCCTTTGAAAGCATATCTTTTACTGAAGTCCTTGAAATTCTGGCCCAGCAGTGTAGTTTTGTATTTACAGAAAACAAACAAAACACGTTTTATTCATAATCTCTAATTTTCACCAGCTACAACCTCAATGTATCCTTGCAAAATGTAAAGGTAGAAAAATGCAAGTGTCTTTTGCCAGGGTTTTCCTATACAGGCTGGCAAAATGTTCTACCACAATGGCTGCACTCATTTCATCTTCTCAAAGCACTTCTGTAGTGGTTCACTCCTATGGGATGGTTTTAGTAGGACAGAAGGAGAGCATCTCAGAGATCCCCAGGGGATAGCAACCCTCCTCATAGTTCTTTTGAGGGGACTAGATATGAACACCTAACCTAAACTATCAGAATCTTCACTAGTCAGCTCCATAGGAGAAAAACCCATGATACACATGATTTTAGCAGGTGGACATCCCTCAGCTACAGTCATTACAAAATGGTTATATGACTGGCCCCATAGCTTTTAGTGTGCATGTTATTCAGGCATAATGATCTACTGGGCTTTTCCAGGTTTCACCCATAACCTACTAGAGATGTGTATCAGATGAAGACTAGCATATCTTGATTTAATACAATAGCACTGCCTCCACCTAGAAACCATAGAAAAATAGCAGTGTGTGATTTCCCTTATCCTTGTAGCTATCAATAAGTCGGGCACATAATTTCTAGACTAAAGCCAGTTTATACACTAGCTGGGAGGGAAAGTCAGCTTGACCCTCCACAATGCAATGAAAGATTGTGTGTACCAGACCCCTGGTACCACTGCACCGTCTAACAGAGCTGCTTGAACTGTGGTCCATGTACCACCGATGGCTGCAGAATATCAGCAAGGTTCATGGCCACATCACTGTGTCTCAGGGTGCTGCATTAACCTGTATTTCCAGCTGCTAAACAGCAGTAGAAATCTGCAAAATAAGTAAGATCATGTTACATTTTCGCTTGCTTTACTTGGTATAGAAGCAGTAGGTGATGAAAAGGACAGGATGAAAAGCGATGTGTATGGCTGTGAAAGAGAGAAGAAAACACAGCTGGGCATCTCTAACAAGATGCAGCCCAGTTTATGCATCTGGAAATAAATAAATAAATAAATAAAAATAAGGTTGGGCCCAGCGCCCTGGTGCAGTACAGGCCCAGATTCTTTGCAAACAGGAACTAATTGCTAAAAGCTCTCCAGAGGATTTTTTTTTCATTCCTTTCAGTTAACATTGGCAAGGAGTTAGAAATTTCATCAAGAGGAATGATCTTTTATAAGTCCTTCTTTCTTAAATCTTTTTTCCCTTTTTGCTGATGTGAGGATTGGCACCAGTTTAAGTAACTTCTTTCATCTTTTAACATGGACATTCTTAAATTGGTTTAACAATTTAATCCATTTAGCTGAAGTCCAATGCAGTCAAATCCATTCAAGAATTGCATGGAACAGACCCTCAGTGTTTTACCCAAACCACTGCTCTGTTAGCAAGAAGAGTAGGAACAGCAACTTCAGTTGAGCTCATGTTGTTCCTTCTAGTAATCTACCCTGACACCCTTATGCTGACTCCTGGAAGACTTAGGCATCCTTTTAAGTTGGCTTCCACCGAGAGAGAGAGAAATCTGTGTCTGTGAGGCTGAGAGTGGCTGTAGAAGTATGCTGGTTTTATTTACACGTACATGAAAGCTGTTAAACAAGAGGCAATCACAAGTGGCCTCTACAAAATCTGTGTACCTCAGACTCTGAACTGGCACAGCAATACTTACATCCCCCAAAATAATCCTCCTTCAGGGCCATCTTTAAATATCATCAATATTGCACATTTATCTTTTTTCCAAGGAATTTTTCAAACTGGTAGCAAAGATTTGATGGCTTTCCATATAAAATGGGACATCTATGTTTGCTTTATCTGGACCACATTTTATAGTAAATACTTGGTATATAGAGGTTGCTTTAAAAGTGAATTATTATTATTACAGTGGCATCTAAAGCTTGATCATTGCCAGGACTCCAAAAGCCATAGTAATGGGGAAGTAGACTCCTTAATAACTGTGCCTGTTTTTCTCATATGAAATCAACAAAGGCAGAAATCGACACGAAGCTGAGAAAATCTTATCAGATGTCACCAAACTAACCTTTTAGAAATGGATATTCTCAGCAATGTTGCACATAGCTGATACAACACAGATAACAATTAAAAGGAATGTCTTTCCACTGCATTTGGTGGTTTCCCTTTATTCCTCATGCATCAATATGTATGTAGGTCTCTTCCTACTCAGATATGTCAACCTACTATTTTGCCACGGACTAAGCATTTGCTCCTAATTGAAGAACAAGAATGTAACGTCCAGCACACTGAGGCTATGTGTTGCCTCCTGCCAAATCATAAACTTAAGTGTTGGAAGGGTTAATGCTTCTTGTATGCCTGTGTTAAGGAAGCTAATGGCCAAAAAGCAAATTTACAGTTCTGCTAAAAGTTTTGCCCAGTTGTCCAGACACACTCTGGGCGCTTTTCTCTGTACTGTGGCATACAGAAAAGTCCATTGTCACCAGCACAGCATGGGACTGGGCTGCCTGGCTGGTTCTTCCCATCTGCTGGTCTCAGTCTGCAGCCTACAAATTGCAGGCTGCTCTCATGCTGCAAAACACACACCCTCTGGTCCCCCACATTCTGTTGCTCGTTGTGTTATTTTTATATTCATGAAAACATTAAAGTCAGGGTAAAAGGGACAAATAGTCCAGATTTGAAGATTTTCCAGCTAGACCAAGAAATGCTGCATGGCATGTGTGTTTAGCATTAGGAGGAAAATAAATGTGCTGTTTTCAAATTTTTGCTTCAGGGTCAGCCAACATCAGTCTACCATGTAACAGCTTTGAGGGGGGAAAAAAAGCTCCACTTAAGGATATATCTGCCAGAGTAAACAGTGCCTCAAACCAGGGAAATCTAAAGCACATGCCTTATTGTCAAGTTTGGTTTAACTTGTTTTACAAATCAAAACAGCGGCTCAGTTTTTAAAACCTATTTTTAAGTCCACTAGTGTTTTATCAAGAAGGTTAAAGACCTACATTAGTGTTTCAGTCCCTGCATTTTAAATCAAAGATGATGGACCAATTTCTCTTCAGTGAATTAATGTCTTATCCCGTTCTTTCATGCACCTCCTCCTATCTCCTCATCATGTCTCATAAATCAGAATGTAGGATTCTCCATTTTAACTGTCCTGATATACCCTGTGCTCCATGGGCAGTCTTTGAAACGAAATATGTTAGTGCTTACTGTGGGGCAAGAACAACTGGCCCCCAATATATGTTGGAAACATGCAAAGTTTTGGTATCTGTGTGAGCAGGAGGAGTCTTCAGAATTTACTTCTCCTTAGGAAACAAAGTACGTACCACAAAGAAATCTCCTGCATTTAGGATGTGTGCAGACAATTCTTCTGATTAATGTGGGAGTTTTTGCATGCATATCTGAGGGAAGAATTTGGCTCTTCACTATTTAAATAAAACATTGAAGAGTATTTAAGGACCAAAACCAAGCCTGGAATGTTTAGAAGACATTTCCAAGAAACTCAAAGAAAGGAAAAGTCTTTGCCAAACACAGACAAACCTCATCAAACCCTATAGCTTCCTTTCAACTTTTATTGTTTCTGCTCCCCCACAAACCAGTCCTCAGCAGGTAATTCTGCTTGCTTGACTGAAGCTGAAGTTTCATGATTATTTTATTCCAGAAGTCTGAGCTGTGTTGAAAAGGGTGGGGGGACTCAGGGGGTGGGGAGGAGGTCTCTTCCCCCCTCTTAGTCTACAGAGAGCTACTTGTGCCCTTGTAGCTGCGTGTAATTTGTTAAGTTCTGCAGGGAGCTGGAGCAGGGAGCTGATCCAGCTGAAAAACATCTTTCCCGTGCCCATCTCTTTATTGCTCTTCGCTCTTCCAGCACTGCATGGTTGCGTGAGCAGTAATGACAGCACAAGAAAAGCACGGGAATGTGTGACAGGATGAGCAACAGAAAGGAAAGGCTGTGGTTTTCATCACAGCCCCCACACAACAGTGCCTGGCACAGATATACAGCATCAGCCTGAATTCAAGGGCGATGTACTGCTATCAGTCTCACTGAATACCTTGATCAAGATGAGAGATAATTAAACACTTTACACATCTTCACTAAACATAATGAAAATGGAGGTGGACTTGATGATCCTTGTAGGTCCTTCCTCCTCAGGATATTCCATGATTCCATTATTAAAATAAATAAATAAATAAAACTTAAATAAAAAGAATTTTATTTTACAACATTCCATTTTCATTTTTTTAAATATCCACAAAAAACTTGATCCATTTCTCTGAGACTGTACACAGTATGCATACCTGTCTAAATATGTGGCATATAACCATACATATTGATGCATGATAAATAAGGGGAAACCACCAAATGCAGTGGAAAGACATTCCTTTTAATTGTTATCTGTGTTGTATCAGCTATGTGCAACATTGCTGAGAATATCCATTTCTAAAAGGTTAGTTTGGTGACATCTGATAAGATTTTCTCAGCTTCGTGTCGATTTCTGCCTTTGTTGATTTCATATGAGAAAAACAGGCACAGTTATTAAGGAGTCTACTTCCCCATTACTATGGCTTTTGGAGTCCTGGCAATGATCAAGCTTTAGATGCCACTGTAATAATAATAATTCACTTTTAAAGCAACCTCTATATACCAAGTATTTACTATAAAATGTGGTCCAGATAAAGCAAACATAGATGTCCCATTTTATATGGAAAGCCATCAAAACTGAAGTCACCTCTATAGCATATCCAAAGAATTACTTAATCAACATATGTTAAAAAGGTAAAGAGGTCAAATGATGTTTAATAGCCAAATTTTGAAGTTAATTCAAATCTATGAGTCATTACTTACTCCAGTAGGACCAGTTAGGACTGTGCAACTGCTCACCAATATTAACGTGTGTCCAAATATACAATATCTTTCAATAAGGCTGCAGGAGATGCAGTCATTCAGGTGTGAAGCTGGAGTGAGATCAGAATTTGGCTTCAGCCAGTATCTTAGTAAGAGCTGTAGCAGAAGTATTGACTGTAGCATGCAGTTGGATTCACTGAACAAAGGAAATAAAGCACATGTGATTCCCATCCAGTATTATCCAGATTGCTGTGAGGTGGGCTGAAATTTAACTTCTTAGAAAGACTTTTGTCTGAATTGTTTCTTCCCTCTTGGGCAGCAAGAAGGACTGATTCAGCTTCCAGGCATTCCTGTGAAAATTGCTTAAATGACACTGGCTGAAGACTCCCATGCTAAATTGAGAAGCTAAATAATGCTCTCAGGGCACTCAGGAATGAGCAACACTTTGCCAGGCAGACACAGGGATTTTAAACAGAAAGGTTTACACAGATGTGACCCTCAGCACTCTCAGGGGGCCCTCAGCCCCCAAAAGGGAGGTAATCCCACAACAGTTCTTCTCTTGCACCTCCATCCTGCAAGCTGTGTCCTGTCTAGAGTCACACCCTTCACCCTGGACATGGGTGACACAGATGGCAGATACAGATGGCATTTCTGCCATTTAGCAGCTGTAAGAGGCAAAATTACGTCAGACAATCACCTGCATACAAATGGCTGCGGTCTACCCAAGCAGTTCCTTTTATTTCCTAAAGACATTGGCAAAAAGCTGCTTCCCCCAGGGAGCCTCCATCCGTCTGGACTCCTGGGCTGCCTGTACAGATGGTGTCGACAGCAAGCGCCTTGGTGTTCAAGGTTTCGGGCAATGAGGACCAGGAAGAAATAGAAACTACACTCAGGGGAGGCTCTCCTGAGTCTGTACAAGAACAACACAAATCAAGCATGGGTCAGACCAGTCACATTTGTTCTTGTCACACTCTTGTTGTATGTAAATAGTAAATCCAAATCTACTCATTGGTGGCAAGCTTCTTCTGTCATGTTTGTGGAGCAGGTGATGGGGGACTTGGACAAATCTCTTGAAACAGAGCCTTGTGGAATAGGATAGCTGAGACACCATCCTGTTTGGATCACTGTGCAGAAATCCTTTGTTGCCAAGAGCCAACATCTTTAATTTTGCTTCAGAGTCAAATTTAGCATACAGACATTCAGCTCAGAGGAAGCCTTTTTACAGCAGCTGGCCATTTTAATTATAGAATTATACAAACAATAAATTTCTAATATTAGATACATTTCTCACAGTCCTTATTACTGAAAATAATGTCTTAGGGCCATATCCAAAGCCCACTGAATCAGTGGAAAGCGTCCCACTGACCTCATTGTGATTGGACCAGGGCCTTAGTTTCTTAAAATAAAATTTTACAAGGTGAAGGCTAATCCTATTCCATATATTTTTAGTAAAATGGCTTATTTTTTTTTCCTCCTATTAAGATCCATAAGACACAGTCACAATAACTTCTTGGCACCAAGTACGTTATAAGGAATTTAAATGTAAATAGGTCTTTTTGAAGCTCTTTTACACCTAGGCTTCAAAATGGCTGGCTCAGAGCGCAGGTCCCAGGGGCAGCAGCAAGGGCCCATCACTATGGGCAGCATTTAGTTCACTTTGAAGTGCTCTGAGAGCAAGCAGTGGTCAGCTGCTTTTCCCGGAAAACAAGAAACGAGACAAGCCTAAAGCTGCAGGTAGCACCAGCCACTCCGGAGCGCTTACAGAATTCCACCAATAATTCATTTATTTAATTTTTCATATATACCCAGGCTCTAGACATCTGTAAGGAGCTAGAGCTACCAAAACACTGTGTGACAAGCTGTGCCTGTGGTATGTCCAGCCACACTGAGGCCAGGAAGTAGTACAGAACTGCCAAGAATGTCTGATTTTGTGATTTTCCAGTGTATCCTCAAGCCCATAAAGTTTTAGATAAGCCTTAGATAAGCAAATGAAATTTGGGGGGGACGGACACGACATTATCCAAATGAAAATATCAGCCTGCCCCCTTTATTTTACCCCTATCTGGTGCAAACTGAAAAGGAAACGTTTTGAAAGGCATAAGAGTAAGCTCAGTTGCATGGAAGCAGAGGTTACCTCTCATGCACCAGGAGGAAATCCTCCTGTCGGGCACTGCAGGAACCACCAGGCCTGGGCTCCAAGACCTTCCCTGTGATAATATCTACAGCATGACAAAAGGCGACATTTTTAGAGGATGTAAAAACTATAGAGGAACGAGGAGGTACAAGCACACAGCATGAGGGAAAAAAAGAAAAAAAAAAAAGGCATTAAAGTGAAAAAATATAGGTGACATAAACAGGAAGTCAGTGTTCCCAACACACCCACTTTTTGGCAGTCATTGCCACAATATTTTTAGAGTTTCCTTCACTTTTTTCCACTATGAGCTCCATGTTACGTCTTGTGAATTTTAAGGACCTTGTTTCTAGACTTGTGAAAAGCCTCCTGGCCAGTTTGCTGAGCCCTTCACATGCCAAAGCAATGTAAAAGCCATGGCACAAATGCAACCATGCTCCGAACCAGCACTGCACCAATCAGTGCCATCTGCAGAAGTCCTGCTATGATGCCCTCCAAAATTTGTGGTTTTTAATGGGATCTGGATGTGAAGTTCAGCTCTAAAGCATGCAGCCTGGCCTGCAATTAAAGTGCACTCACAACCTGCCACATTCAAGGAGCATTTCAGCACATCGGCATGCAGATATGAATGCCACAGGTCAGACGACGGAGAAGGGGCTAGGAAAACATGAGGAAGACAAAATGAATCCATGACAGCACCGTTCAATTTCACCATCAGGAATAATGTATTTATTTTATGCCTGAGCCAAGGTTTAAATTGCCAACAGCTTTGTCATCATACCCTTTCACCCCTGGCTCACTTTTGCATACAGCATATCACAAGACACAACAATTCATTTTCTCCTGTCTCACTTCCTGTCAAATCCTCTTGCACGTTGCATAGGGATTTCTTGCCCCATAACTGAGGATTAAATCACCAAATGATCCAATGATGCAGCCTAATGCACATTTTGCTTGATGCTTCTAGATTGCCTTAATCCAGTCTTGCCTGCCTCCCTTGGCCCTCTGAACACACATTCATGTTTTAAAACTAATTTTGAGTTTAAAAAATATTTTTCTCTAGTCTAAAGATCTGAAAGTTCCTGATAGGTAGCTAGTGAATAAATGCTGTAGGGAATCGGGGATGTTGCTGTAGCAGGGGCACAAACTTTCTGTGCACAGCCACCAGGCCCCTGGCACAGACCTGGCACAGACCAGGCATGGACCATGGCATAGACCATAAAAGTGTGTTTATTGCATGAAAGGGGTTATGGAATTTCATCATGGAAGCACTCCCACTTAATGTGAACTGCCAAGTACAGGAAAGGCTAACATGGCCCTTGAGTTACAGCAAATGAGACACTGAATGGGAATTCTTTACATATATTCCATATGGTGTAGGCCTCACCGTGTCAGCATTGTCCTGGCCACCCTTGAGCTTCCTCCAGGCAGCCAGGTGGAGGTCGTTTTGCTGACATATGTCATCTGCCTTACTGGGGACAGCTGAGGAAGACTTGGTGTTCGTGCAAGAAATGAGTCCTGGGCAGCCGTCTGCCTGATGGACCACAGTACTGGTGCCAAGCTCAAAAAAACAGCAAGTTTGCCCAAGAGAACCCTCCAAGCATGGGATGCTCATGAGCTTTCTCCTCTGCAACATCCACAAAGCTGGGCAGCAGTGGGCAGAACTGGTCATCACCGCTTGGCTCCCCAGGGCCACCTCAACAAGGACCGAGGTAGGCCTTGGGCCTCCTTCTGAGCTCTGCCTCTCCAAGGTGACCTAGGAAAGGAACCATGGGAACAGCACAAGGGCTCAGAAACACACTTCCAAATGTGAGACATAAAGAACACATTTTGTTGCTATCAAGAAGAATTTTGATGGTTACTCCTGTAAGATGACACCAGTCTGCCCTATTAAGTATTTATGTAAGGATTCATGAGGTTGAAGACAGAGCAGATCTTTAGGTCACCTTGTCTAATCTTCTAAATATATGTATTTCCAGATTTTATCCAGGTACCCCTCAAATTAATCCTGACTTTGTGTAGATGAAATGTTATTATTTCCAAGCCTATCTAGACAATCAGTTTGTATTGAACAACTTGGCCAACACATTTCATCAGATTTATTCTTGGCATATATTCAAAAGTTTACTCAGTAGTCATGAATTTGTGGTTTCAATAGAGCAACTGGTCACTCAGATTCCAGCATGTTTCCCCAGTTCTTGAACTAGATAACTTAACAATTCTTAAACTCTTCGAGTACTTGAAATCATTTCATTAATCAATGAATTTATCTTGTTGTGTGAAAGAAGCACTTTTGATATGCTCATAAATCTGACCTTCCAAAGGTTTGTGCAACAACTTGTATTTACAGAAAAGTTTACAATAAGCAAATGAAGATGCTTGGAAACACAGCCATGGGAAAAGGCTTCTAGATATCATTGAAATGTCTGTAAATATGTTTTCTCACTACTTACCCTTGTGGTTTAGCAATCCAGACTGCGGGCAACATTTTATGTTGGTGTAAACTATACCATTTCCATTGGCTTCACAGGGGATGTGACACTGAACCCAATGCTAAATTTTGCATTTTTTGTGTTTGGAATTTGCAGACAGGAGAACAGACAGCTATTTGTAGTTGTACTCCAGTCATTTTTAACAACAATGTGCAGAAAAGTTCAGCCATCCATCTTCATCAGCAAGAGGAAACGCCTCATAAACTGAAAATGCTACACTAAGGACTCTTTCAGTTTTACCTCTCTTTTTATTTCCTTAAAGAGTGCTTTGTTTCCACTGCTGTCTTGTTCCCGTTCAACTCTGAGAAATACAACCTGCATGCTCTACCAGTCTGCCCAACCCCAGATAAGCTTACAGCCAAATATTGCTTCCCGTTCATTTCTTAAAACAAACATCCTCTTGCTACCCCACCTCACTGCTTGGAAGACCCTACAGAAGCGGCCGGGATACTTTGCAGATACTTGACAGCCGGCACAGAAGCGGTGTGCTTTTCCAGAGGAGAAACTACGGAAGGTGAAGTGTGCTTCACACTGGGGCACCCTGGGAAGATGGGGCCCCTCGCCAGCCATGAGGCCACCCTGGGAGTGGGGTCTGCTGTGGTTGGAGACCCCAGGGCTCTCCCAAGCCCTCTCCTGACCAGTCATGAGGGCAGCAGCAGGCAGTGGGGAAGGACAGTGCTTCCCAGGGCATCCTGATGCCGCAGCCGGTAGTGGTTTCTGCTGGGAGTGGGAGAGGCGGACATAGCTGACAGCCACCAGGCTGTGGATAGGCGGTCTGGGTCACCAGGGTTAGGCTCGGGACAAACTAATGAGCTGCCTCCTGCTTTTAAATAGCTTGGTTTTCTGCTGTTTACTTTTCATGACCACACAGGCTTCCAGTCCTGTGAAATAAGGACTTCACACCCTTGTGTCTAGCACGATAAATGAGAGCAGCAGCTGGTCCACTGTTAACCCATTCCCCTGCACCAGCTTTGTTTGTATGATTCTTGAGGTATTTCAGGTTTGCATGGAACAATCATCAACCATTGTCGTACTGAGATGTCATTTTTCAGCCCAAGAGCTGAGTTGTTCCCGTGTGGCAATTTAATTATCGACCATAGAAGTGCTTTAAAATTAAAAGACCAAATATAGAAACAATAAACATTAAAACCAAACTGTGGGTGACCTCTCCATGAAAGGTGAGCAAACCCTGCCTATCTCATCCTAGTCACTCCAAGTTCAGCTGCTGAGCTACCCAGCTGCATTGCCCAAAATGGGATACATTCTTAGAGGCGTAAGTTACACCCAAAGGGTGCCCAAAGGTCAGTGTTTAGCCAACATGGGCCACCAGAGCCTATATAGGCCACACGTTTGTTCAGAAGGTGGTATTTCTGCTCCCTCTGTGAGATCTCACAGCTAAAATTTTCGTAAGGACTTCAGTCTCAGAAACCCTACCTTCAACAATGTCTAAAAATCTGACTCAGTGGATATGCAAATGCCAAAGCTGCATGAGTACTGGAAGTTAAAAAACAGTAATACAAGCTTGCTCCTATGGTGCATTTGAAATAGTCTTGAGCTCCTGAGACTGTGATCTTGAGAAGACTATCCTTAAACATTTTATATTTTTTTTAAGTTAAGGGCTAAAATACATTTTGCTATCAGTGCTTCAGAGAGAAATGTGTGGGTGAGTTCTCCTGGCCCAGGACACCTAAATCATTCAGTTTGATTGCATCATTGATATAAGTGTTAAGCTGTTATTTTCTGATTTGCCTTCAGGGTCTCCATAACTACCACTCATGACAGGAGGAACAAGAACAAGAATGATAAGCACCTGTCACTGTCGGAAACCCCCAGGATCAAATAACAGCCACGTTGGGGTACGTATCAGATCTCACAGGGCACGTACCATTTACCACTGCAAATACAGCCATTACTTGGGGTCTTGCAGCTTTAGAAAGTTACCAAAGTACAGGTGGCAGCTAGGAGTAAATTTTGCCTTGAAAATGATGCCTGTTACACATGAAGCTGGATGACATGTACCTTTTTTTTTTATTCCTTGCAAACTAAGCAGAGGCTAAATACTCATTTAGCTACTTATTGAAACACTACTACAAACTTAAATATGAGATTTGATTCAGAGAAATACCTACTAAATCTTTAAAAAACTAGCTGGTACCCGCTTTTTTGAGATTTAGCAGTACATTCTCAGTGTCCACACTGATTTTACAAAATGCACAGCAAGAAGAAAAATTTAGACACATGTATTCAGAATTTGCTGTAGCAATCTAATACTCAACATCAATTTGCGTCTACAATTCAACTATAGGTTCAAAAGGCAAATACATACTTGGCAAATAAATAGCACTTCTTCAATATATTTGATTTTTACTATTATAGAAGATCCCATAAAGCATTTTGGGTATGTTCACAAAGTTTAACAGAATTTAAATCTCTGAAGTATTAGTTTCATATCCCACTCACTGGGATGGTGAGATCCTTTAAGCACAGGTGTGATGCTATGGACAATGGGAGACACATTTTTCTGATTTTCTCAAACAACCCAGTCTGTGTAGGAGTAAGCAATTTGTTCCCGAGCCATTAAATGATGTGGAAGATACTTTCTTTTCTTACGCTTCTCTGGCACTGATGATGCCCAAAACGAAGACTTTTATGTTTTCTGAAGCCTGCTCTAACGCTAAAAAAATTTTGTTGGAATTGCTTTTATCAGTTGAGAGGATAAAGTCTGCACACTGTTGATTGAAAGAGGTTGTATCCCCATCAGTCTTGAGCTTCTTCCCTGGCGGGACTGACACACAGCCTTATACATATTATGTATCTTGTAGGAACAAACAGAGCATTCACATCCAATCTTAGAACAAGGAAGTTTAGACACTGGTTAAAGTCCTTCTGTGGAAACATTTATACCAGTATAGCCAACAGTGGAGTCCTGTGCCCAGTTGTGGGCTTCTCAGTGCAAGATCGTTGACATACCAGAGCCAGGCTGGTGGAAAGCCATCAGGAAAGCCAGGGCTGGAGGAAATGAGAAGAACTGGGCTTTCTCAGCCTGGAGATAGCTGTGGGGCATTTACCTCTGACATCAGCTACCTAAAGGGAGGGTACTGAGAAGATAGAGAAGGGCTCATCTCAGAGGTGCACAGCAAAAAGACGGGACAAACGGCACAAGTTCTAATATGAACAATTTCTGATTAGATATTAGGAAAATATTTTTACCATGAGGGTGGTCAAATACTGATACAGGGCCCCAGAGAGGGTGGGGGATTTCTAATCCTGGAGATATCAAAACTTGACTGGACAAAGCCCTAAGCAACACAATCTAAATTGGCCCTGCCTTGAGCCGGGGGTCTGGACCAGGTGAACTATAGAGGCCCTTTCCAACCTAAATTATTCAGTGTTTCAATAAGAGTGGGTCTAAGCTATCCCAGCAGAGCTGTGCCTCCTCTATTAATTGTCAGCAATGTTAACTGTTACATGAGAGTTTGGAATTAACTGGATATATAATAGGCACAGGAAATTAGATTTTCTCCTTTAAATTAAGCTGTCATGGTAGAGAAGAACATAAGTAGGGATTGATAGTGCTGTGCAGTATGTTGTATAAAATCAACTGATTTTGTTTTTTTTTTTTAATTTCTCGGTAGGACTTTACCTTCCCAAGTAAAAAGAAAAATATTTTAAAGCAACATAAAAGACAGGTAAGGATTCCTTGATTCCTTTTTCTTTGATTTTTTTTTTCTATGCCTCATTGTTCTGCCTTCTTCAATACATTATTTTTGTTTGTATGATATGGACTTAAGAATTATTGTCATTGTTCCATTCCTTAAAGTCACTTTGATTTTCTCTTTGTCTTTTCCTTCACTGCCCTGGTTCCTGGCCCTCCCTTTTCCACTCTTTTGCAAATGTTATTAGCTGCCTTTGGCTGTACCTGATCTACAGATAACAGAAGTGCCAGAGGCTGATCTGACTTCCTTCATGTCCAAGGAATTAAACTCATTTTCTATATGAGTAGCTGGAAATAATAGCAGTCATTGTTCAAGACAAGATCACCAGGGCCTGTCCTAAACCAAAGCCACGCTGCACGAGAGGGCTGGAATTCAGACTCAGGTCTGGACTCAGAATCAAATTGTAATTTGGGAATCAGACTATTTTTTTGGCAAACTGACCACCTGAGAGAGGCAGAAAAGCATTTGTCAAAAGTTAGGGATGCAGTGGAAAGACAGTCTTACAAATCATTTGCAGGAAAACTGTCTGTTGCCATTTGTTTTCCTTATCCTCCTTGAAACAGGGTTTACATGTGTTCTCTGTTAATATGCTGAATTGCTGCATCAGTTTCTTCTCGTAACAGAAAGAGCTTGACAAGCCCATGGGTGTTAGCTAAAACCCTGTATCAGCATGGCAACAACACAAGTAACCAACACAGAAAGTGTGCTTGACCTCTGAGAGTAACCTCTCCTGCAGCCAAAGATAAAAGTAGTAAAACATCAGTGTTTAATATTTAGAAGATATAAATGGAGTAAATCTGAACTTCAGCATGATAAATCCATCCACAGAGTCTTTTTAATACACTTTCAAAGATCATCACATCTATGGTTCTTAGACAACAGCTATGTTAAGCTGTGTGTAAAATTGGAAGTACTTGTGCATACAATGGTATAAAAAACTGACAGTTTTTTATGGAGCCAGTAAACATAGCATCATATCTAGACTCAAAAAGCATTTCAACTTTTTATGGTATGGAAATGATCAAACAATAGAAGAAAGGAAAACTCATCAGAGATAAATGTTTGGGTTACATCTAATGTCACAATGGATTCACTTATTAATGACCTGAGCTACTGACCTAATCTTAATTGTAACTATGACAAGTGTCATTAATAACATCTTGCAATCACACAAGGTCACCTATATGTGATTTTGTCTACATGTATAGGCACATACAGAATAAATCTGTGCAGCTCCATTTTTGAAACTATGTTCAAGTGAACCCAAGATAAATACTGCATTTCTTAAGGGACACAGACATTAAACTTTATCAATGAGCTGATCCAAGATTTGCTTTTAAAATCTCAGGGCATTAAATAATACATACTAGGGAGAAGATACTGAGCATTAGGAGGATACTTTTTATGTACAATGTGTTTGGACAGAAAAAAAAAAGAAATCTTTCCTTGTGGAAAGCCTGTATAATCTGATCAGGAAATAATTCTAGAAGTTGGTCTTTATTTCTATTAAACTAGAATAATGAAATAACATCTGTTTTGTTTTGTTTTTGAGTATTGATGAAGTGAAGAATAAACTCAATGCTGCAAAATCTGAATTCCTTAACACGGAGCTGTTGACGATGAAAGGCCATTCTCATGTAGCATATTCAATTTATACAGTGAGCGTTATAATGGTGATATTGACCTGCAAAATTCAAGACACCGATGAAGTTTTTCAGGAAACCCCAGTGCTTGGATGGCATTTCCAACTTAGTTCTGTGTTCCAAGCAGGTAACAGAGGTTGGTGAAGAAGCTGTGGTGTCAATGGCACAAGCTTGTTGGCACAACTCATCAGAAAAGTCCTGCTCTGAGAGCAGTGGGACAGAGAACAAGAGTCTCCAACAAATTCAGGTGCTGGTTAAACATATTCTTAGCTGGTACAAACAAAAGTTTATTCAGTCACAACACCATACTGTAATAAGTGTCCCCAACATCTAGCATTATTAACAATACTAACTCCAGGGGTGGCTTCTTTGACATTTACAATGTACTCTCTCCAGCCTGCAGTTCAGGTATTTTTCCTGTAAACACCGTATGCAAAGAAAAAAGGATATAAAAATCCTTTACATTTCCAGCAGATCCTCAGAAGAAACTGTTCTACTGGCTTTGCATGTGGATATGTTTGGCCATTTTGCTACAAATTCTCCTCCTAAGAATTCAACAGCAGATTATTTCTGGGTTACAGTGGTGAGATAGGTGTGCTTTAACAAGGCAATTCTCATTTGGTGGTATGTGTAGGAACAAGAAATTAGTTGGGTTTGAAGGAAATGGGGAAAAAAAAAGTCATCTCTGGCTATTGCAAAGCATTGGGGTTAATACATGATATGAAGCTATGAGGTCATATGAGAAGCTACATTTAACATTTGCACTCCCCAAGCCATTGGGGACTGCATTAGCTGGGCAGGCTAATGCACAGTCAACTCTTGGACTTGCAAGGAGCACAGCCCCTAGGAACCGAAGCACCTCAGCTGGACACGGGACCTTCCTAAAATGCACAGTGATGTGGAATTGCATGAGCAGGGCTTAAAGTTGGAAAGCTTTCCAAGAAAACTCCAGGTGACAAATAAGTCTGGAGTAAAACTTAATTTCCAGTGCAGAAAATTCATCTCAAGAAAGTTCAGTAAGCAGGGTCTTAAAAAGATCTCTTCTTTTACAAAACTCAGTCTGTGTTCCTATGTGTATGCATGTGTGCATGTGTGTGGTTCCTGTGGTTACTATATAGCAGGCCATTGAATTATCAAACCAGTAATTTTGCCATTAGGTTTTCAGTTTGCTTCTTGCATGCATATTCTGTGGTCAAATCCATTAGTAAGTTACAATGATAAACACCTGGAGTCTATCAAAAACAAAGAGAGTCTTATTCTGTAGGTACAACCAGCCTGGTGAACATACCAAGCAGAGACTAACTGCATAATATAGAACTCAAACAGGAATATGTTTTTTATGATGTGCCAGCATAAGGGAGATCAAAGACTAAAGCCAAATAAATAGCAACTGGGTACCAGCAAAGGAAACATATTTAGACCTTAAAGTAATCAGAAACAAACCCAGTGTATGCCAACACCCTCTGAATTCAAAAGTAACATTTTCCTCCTTTTCATAAAAGGTTCAAGAGCTGGCAGATTTTGTTTTGTTTTTAAATCTACGGGTTTTATGACTGGAAGAGAATTTTCATTTCTCACAGACAATGGATCGTCAAGTGCAGGCATCATCCCCCCATCCCATCGACCCCTTCTTGCTCATGGATTTAGGGAGTTACACCCCCTACCGCCCTATGACTGAATTTTCCTTGGCTGCATTATGGAATTTGCCAGCTTACATTAACCATTTATTGAGCCTGACTCCTTATCTGGAACATCGCCTGGCGAACTGAAACACACCCGCAGACTGGCAGAGCAAATTTTTCCAGGTGTTGCAAGCAGACACCCAGGATTACATGCCAACACTATTTTGTGAGGCAGTTTGATCAGAAGGAAAAAGCCCAAATGACTAATGTTCAGTGTCATGTTTAGTACCTGCGATGTATCTACATAAACAGTTTTAAATGACTACTAGTACTAAAAAATACTTGCAAGGGGAGAGGCAGAGAGCAAGGAGAAGATACAAGGGAGGCAGTGAATTGACAGGCTGAGCCTGAGGGCAAAGACTTATATCTGTACTTGATTTGTCAGGGATTTACATTAGTGAAACTTTAACTCTGCAGATGATAAGTAAGATTACACTTACAGAACAAGTTTATGCAAATAAAGCTTAGTCTACAGTGCATGTGGGTCCAAACACAGTGGATTTGGCAGGTTTCATTGAAGGCGAGTGCCTGGGTTTAATAAATTCATTTACATAAAGGATTAGGACATCTGGAAAAGTAGCATGGCAGTTTACTGAGATATAAATAATGTTAATTGAAAGGTCACAGGTATGCAAAACACTCTACACATGCAAAAGGAAATCATGGAAAACGAAGGGGCAAAGACTTGCATCTTTCCCTTGGTTACATGAAGTTAAGCTGTAGATATCAGCTAATCCATGCCTTTCTAAATGCCACTCCTGATTTTAGTTCCCATTAGAGATCTCTGCTTCATGACAGGTATGCATGTAAACAGTCAGTTTTTCTTAAAACTAGACAAAACAAAACAAAACAAAACACAGTGGTTCATATCACTCAGCATCAGGAAACTTCCAGAACTCAAGGAGTCTGTAGGAACTGACTCACAAACTGTGATTTAAATGAGCAGTGGGGTAGATAATTCAGTTTTACCCAAAAGCCTGATGCTCTGCCGCCATGGCAACAATATCTCTTTTCAACAACACAAGTAACGCTGAAAAGTATGTTTACCCCTTATTCCAACTTGCTTTACAAGTTCTGTGGTAAATGCTTACTAGAGTTCTGGATTTACAAACTGATATTCTGGTGAGCTGGTAATTAAGGGATACTAACAAGTTCTAGATGATCAAGCAGTTTGCAAGAAGTATGCCATACCTCAAGATTAATTTATAGTAAGCAATTTGTAAACAATTCTAATTCCTTTCCATTATTTTAAGACTATAAAATAACAGTTTCTCAGCATAAACCAACAGTTCAGCAGAGCACAGGCAAACCTTTTTCAAAGGGTTATAATGTCCATGTTTATACTTCAAGCAGTTTCCAATAAAGATTATCTCAAAACAATTGACATGTTTCTTGTACAGAGCTAAAAATAGCTTATGTGGAGTTTTTGTCTTTGTTTTTCCAGTTTTTTATAAGCTTTGCTTAGTTCTGTCCCTTCTCCAAGATATTAAATACATGCATACAAAAGATTTGTCCACATGCATACTTAGACATAGCACTGTACACAGGCCACACATTAGGATGTACAGGTGAACAACAGTGGTAAACTTATGTAAAGCAATATACTGTTGTCTGACCTAGCGCTGCAAAAGCCCTGGGTTAAGCAGCTTGGCTTTAATTCTTACCTAAAACAGAGCAATGTGTTAGAATGTCTGTAAAATACACTGAAGAAATAAATATGCTCAAAGCAAAATATTTCTACCACCTGGCCTTAAAACAGTCAGCTTTGCTCTTGTGCAATCCAATTATATCATTGCTATATTCAGACAGAGGTGGGAATCTGATGGAAATATGGGGCAGGAGCAGCTGGACTCATGTAGTCAGTGGGAATTTTGTTGCTGTACATATTGACCTTCTCCGAGCAATTCAATACGTAAAACTAAAAGCCAAGACATATAAGCATGAGGTATGAACATATCAGCAGCCATGTTCAAAAGGGATTAACTTTTGGAAGAGTCAGTTCAGCTGTGTGCTGCTGCTGGCATCTGTTAAGAGCAAGGGAAAACACTCTTCATGTCTTGGTCCACGAGCCAGATATATCACTTCATTCATCCTTGCAGTGAGATGTTGATAACATCTGAAAGCAAACAAAGGTGATGATTTGGAGTGGCTGCTAGTAGGCACTTGCAGTTCTCTTTCCAGTTATCATGCTCTGCTTTGGTTGGATCATTTTCCCAACAGACAAGATTAAAACTTGCCTTAGAAAAGTGCTGTCCACTAATAAATACAAATTGTGATCACAGTCCCAACGTAGATGAGGCTAGAGAATCCCAAGAAATACGTCCCAGATAAATTAATGGGAGTTGTACAAACTTGATTCTGTTTCTGAACTTTCCACCTAAGGAAATAGATGCCTATGTAATTTCATTTCCATCCATGTTTATGGTAGATAAATGCAAGCAACCTTCAGCTATTCAGTTCTTTCTGTGGCCAGACTAGTTAGTTCCAGCCCATCACTGGCACAGGCTGCAGGGAGAGAGCTTCTAGCCTTTGCTGTTCTTTCTTTGGCATTCAAGCCATTACCCAACTCCTGAGTCAGCTGGCTTCGTAAAGTCAGAGTTCAATTTCATGCCCTTTGAGAAACACTACTAATAGTTATCTTCAATTTACTGTAAATCTCTGCATCAAAATTCCAGCTATTGTCAAGCTATTGCATCTATTTTTATTCCTTACTGCACAATGTTCATGTCTGAAACAATTATTGAAATAAACAGCATATTAACTACCTAGCTTACAGGTAAAATTTCCCATGAACAGCCCCAGGTCTGAGAAAGAGAGGTGCTGTTGCAGAGCGCAGAATCTCTCACACAACTGTGAGTGATTCTAGTTAGCACTGCCCACTACACAAACTTTCTCCTTTCCACATCTCCTGCAGTTTTTTCCTGAGAGCACGGGGTAAAAACAGCCTTATTTCCCTTGAGGTGAAGATGTAACATTTGCCTAATGCTATACAAAGTGTACGCAAAAGCAGCTTATTCTTCCCTGTCTCTGACCAAGTTAATTGGATATTAGAATTAGTCATGTTAAGTAATCTCTGTCAGATCCTATTAACTCCCTTGCTCTCTCCCAGAGTATCTGATGAATGATACAAAGCTTGTGAAAGAGTTAATCTTTATATACCTTATAAGTGTAGCTGAAGTATTTTGTTCATGAAGGTAAGAGAAGGTAAGACTCTCAGGCTTTCCATCATCCACACCACGGAGAGATCTCACCGTTCTCCCATGTCACCCTCAGCAGTAACCAAGAACAGCAAACTGGAGATACTAAACTCTGCTGCAATCATAATTTTCACAGTTGTTCATGACCTGGGTTGAGAATTTAAATGCAAAAATATACTGAAATCCAAAGCTATAGTTCCCACAGCAGCTATAACTCAGTCACTGGTATTTGGACATACATTGCAGAGTATAGACACAGTAATGCAAAACACTAAAGCTACCCCTGGTTATGGTTGGCTGGGGGAACCATAACTCTGAGTTTCCTGAGTTTTGTGTTAAGATCTCAACCATAAATATTGCTTTAATGTAGCTTTGTGCAGTGGGTTTACATTGGCATTGGGAGGTGCTCGTACGGAAACAGTAGAGAATTAGTGTGGTATGCTTATTAAATGAGTAATGCTTTTAGAATAATTCCTGGGGTGAAATCATGGCCCCAGTGAAGTCAACTGAGCCAGGGTTTCAACTCAGAAACATCTTATTTATTCAGAGAAGAAAGCAGCAAAAGTCCCAGTAGTTTTGATCTTTATTATAAAGGAAAGAATTTCAGATCAGCTCCATCCCTCCAAATCAGGGCTCTAAAGGAGTAATCAATTTAGTGGAAATAACCAGGAAATGGCTGGGATTTTTTTAACCTCTACAGAAAAGTTTAGATGTTGGATTTGTTTTGTTTGTTTTGTTGATTTTCACATTGAATAACCCAAAGTGTCTTTTTTTTTTTTCACAGAAAGTTATTTGCCAACTACAAAAAATTATTTACGTATTCTAACTTTTCCTGTTTATCCATAGATGACAATAGAGTTAATGATATTGTAGAGTGTCAAGCAACTGAAGGAGGATCCTAATTGAAAAAGCTTCACTAGAAAATGTTAAGCCAATCTTGATATTAATTTCTGCATGCTTATTTTTAAGGTAGAAGTGACATACCACCATTTTGCCTGGTAGGGTGATAGAGAACATTTATCCTATGGGACTGTTTTTTAACTTATCATGAGGTAGCTTACACAGAACACCCTACTTCACTATGGAAATTTAAAAATAAATAAATAAATCATAGATGGGCTGGCCGCAGGAGGAAGAAAATTTTGTATCTTGCAGTCTGTGACCAGCCAGAGGAATGCTCCGTTTGTGCCAATTTGCCTTGTGTTTTCAGCTGGGAAAGACACTGTGCAAACTGATAGCAGATGGTAGAGCCGAAAATAGGTGCTTTACATGTTTGATTGAGAGCCAGCATTTTGTCATTTAGTTGTCTCACGTCATTGCACCGTGTTATGTTGTGCAATCGTGTGTGACATGCCGAAGTCAGCCTCACCAACACAGTATTTTCTGAAACAGGATTCTGCATCGCTCTGATGCAGTGGGCGAGAACTTGGTATGTTTACTGTTTACTGTTCTTGTAAAGGCTTCCTTCTGTGGAAGCAACCCTCTGAGGAAAACTTCTGCTGGCCTGTCTTGATGGAAAGGGATGGCAGTGGCACTTGGTGGAAGCTCTGTTCAAAGACTCTCAGGGCAAACAAACCAGAGCCCTCGGTGAAGACTGGCATGGGAACTGGGGCTGTAGGAGCGGGTGGTCCCTGCGGAGATGTTGTGAGCCACACAAATCCAGTGCCATTGGCTTGCTTTGCAGGGTGAAAATGTTCCAGCTCCCTGCCAAAAAGTGTCATGTGGCAGCAAACTGACATCCCCCTATTTTTAGCTGCAAAGGCCACTATGAGTTGACTTCTTTCTTAGCCGGAGCAACGTCCTTAGACTTTTCTGCCATGAGCTGGGAATGGTGCATGGTGGTGAAGACTGTTGTCAGATTATTCAAGACTAACTGTCTGCCCAAGTGCATGGTAACCCTATTTTAAGCTGTTTTTTTGTTTGTTTGTTTGTTTGTTTGAATCACAGATCTACCCATTTCAGTGCTGGCTAGGAGAGCTAGTGCTCTTCTCCATTACATTTCTTCATCTGAGCAAGAAAAAGAAGGAAAAAGGAAAGGATAGAAGAAAAGGATCACTGCAAATTATAACATATAACAATTTTCTTCCATAAGACTATTTCCATCATGGTGTCTTTGCCTATTTCTAGACCTTAGAATGCTTTTTTATAGCAAATAAATACATAAATAAAACTTACAACAGGAAAATAGGCCTCCAAAATTTCCAGTTAGAAGCTAATGAATGCATGTTATCAGCTTCATGATACTTTCTAGTTTAGGCTTGTGGAGCATGTCTTGCCCAGGAGTCTCTTCCCTTGATGGTGCTTTACAGAGGTGTGATATCTTATTCTGCTTTTCAAACTTCAGTGGATGCCATTTCCATAATTTCCACATTTACTGGCATTCCCAAACTACCTTAGGTGTTCTCTCCCTTTTGTTGTTGAAAGCTGCATTAGAAATCAAGAAGTATGAAGTTCAGACTGTGACACAAGTCAGGATAAAAAGCCTAATCACATTGCTTCAAAAGTCTTCCTTGAGCTTCTCTTGTCAGTAGATTTGTTTCCTCTAAGGTAAAAGCCAGTAGAAAAATATCCATCAGCTCCATTCATGTCAGGTGTTGGGACAACACAACATAAAAAGAAAGACATAAAGAAATTCTTGCATTATTGCAATCATTGCCACTGCTAGCTCAGTCCTCATACAACTCCTGTTCTCTTCCTCCCAGATGCTTAATAAATCTGAAACTAGTTAGAGGAGGAGCAGACAGGTAAACTGGCTGGCATTTCTCTTTTGCTGTCACCTCTACAGAAATAAATGTAAATATTTTATTTTGATTAAGCATTTTCACTTAAGCTATTTAATTTCTTTTAACAAAATTATAATTCAATGCAGCTGAGGATATTCTTCCCAAAATGTCCAGTAGGCCACGTGCACAGGGCACACATGCTTGAGAGGATAAAGTAAACATATTTGGTGGGCTTTGCTTTGCAGAACAAATATATTCATGGCCATTTTACTCCTCAAATGAGAAGGGCTATGCCTGCTGCACTGGGACTGGAATATAATATTCTCTAGAAACAAAGACTTGCTATGTTTTCTTAACTGCATATTAAAATAATAAAAACTGTAAGCAGCAAGATACGGTGATTTAGTTTTCCTGATTGAAAGTTGCTGCATGCATATCTTTGTTTGGAAGATGTTTTGGCTAATTAAAGAAATAGAATCAAATGAACCTTAACATAAACCCCTAGAGAATATTACCATTGAAAAAAAAAAAATCAGGAAAAGACCCTTGTTTAAAACACTATAGTTTTCTGTGACATAGGCATTTTTGGAAGTATTTTTACTTTGCATTGGACATGACTTAACGGTTACAATTTGTTATGCAGTTTTAATTCTGTTTTTAATAGTATTTAAGGTATGGATATTGTTTAGTTTAATTTTTAACTACATTGTTTATTTATTGATTTCCGATAGAACTTGGAAACAAAAAATTGGGGACTTTTACAAGACTTTTTAAAATTGCTTGTTAGATTTTTAGGTTGGAGAATTAAGAACACATGGCACAAATGTTAAAGATAATACATAAATTACCTATGGCATAGAAACATAAAACTTTCTATATAGTTCCAAATAGGTTTATTTTTTTTTCAACTCGATTTTCCTTGAGATTTGCATCCAAGGAGTCCAATAGCTTCACTGGGAGTTTGGAGTGGTACCTTGTAGCACAGTCACTCTTCGCTAGCAATTCTTGCAGGGTGCAATGCTAACTCAATGGGGTAGTTTTGCTGGGAACGTTTGGTCCCATTCTGAGCTGAGGATTCTGTCCCTGCCAAGTCCCCTGCCCAGCCAGTGTGCCGTGGGATAAGAGCTGTGGCTGGGAGGGAGCAGATTTTTCCAGGGTGGCAAAGAGGAGCTTTGGGGAGGCCCAATGGCTAGGCATCCACAGAGGCCAGCTTAGAGTTTAGCCGAGATGTGGTGCTGCTCATCTCTTTAATGACACTACTGCCTGCTGGAAACCATACCGGCTCCTTGTCTCTATTACTCTCTAGCAATAGCAAAGACAGGCACAGGCACAGGCTGGAAGGTGCCTTCATCAGAGGAGCACGGCCATCTCTGCCCCTGGGGTCTGAGCTCCTGTGTAGCTCACCCTCCTCCTGTGGCAGGGAGCCCAGAGTCCCGGCAGGAGATGGGGTCTTCTGACACACTTCTTTTAAAATATTTTCAGGCATAGTAAGTTGTGGTCCAAAGATCCTAAAACCAAGATCCAAGAAATGCAAAACTATTTAATAGTTTAAAAGCTAGGCCTTCGACAGAGACACTCACGCAGACCTTCCTCATAGCATAAATTTTCTTGCAGTCACCAGTTGCACTTCAATGGGAGCACATTTAAGCATTTGCTATTTATTCATTTTGTAACCTTGCGCTTTGACGTGTACCAATAACTTGTCCAATATCCATAACTCCCATGGGACAAAGAACTGGTACAGGTCTGTGGAAAATACTGAAATCAATAGAGCTATTTCAGATGTGGACAGGTTTATATGGAAAGAAATCTTGCCCATACTTCATACAAGGGATCTTTGTTGCTGAAATCTGTGCCATAATTGTGGGTTTGTTTGTTTTTTTTCAGCTTACTTACTGGCAAGTACACCATCCTGACCTCACTCTTTCTTTCTTTTGGAGGCTTTTGCATAATAAAGAGGTATTTGGATGAGAGGTCTGCTTTTCTTTTCTTTTTTCTTTTCTTTTCTTTTCTTTTCTTTTCTTTTCTTTTCTTTTCTTTTCTTTTCTTTTCTTTTCTTTTCTTTTCTTTTCTTTTCTTTTCTTTTCTTTTCTTTTCTTTTCTTTTCTTTTCTTTTCTTTTCTTTTCTTTTCTTTTCTTTTCTTTTCTTTTCTTTTCTTTTCTTTTCTTTTCTTTTCTTTCTTTTCTTTTCTTTTCTTTTCTTTTCTTTTCTTTTCTTTTCTTTTCTTTTCTTTTCTTTTCTTTTCTTTTCTTTTCTTTTCTTTTCTTTTCTTTTCTTTTCTTTTCTTTTCTTTTCTTTTCTTTTCTTTTCTTTTCTTTTCTTTTCTTTTCTTTTCTTTTCTTTTCTTTTCTTTTCTTTTCTTTTCTTTTCTTTTCTTTTCTTTTCTTTTCTTTTCTTTTCTTTTCTTTTCTTTTCTTTTCTTTTCTTTTCTTTTCTTTTCTTTTCTTTTCTTTTCTCTTTTCTTTTCTTTTCTTTTCTTTTCTTTTCTTTTCTTTTCTTTTCTTTTCTTTTCTTTTCTTTTCTTTTCTTTTCTTTTCTTTTCTTTTCTTTTCTTTTCTTTTCTTTTCTTTTCTTTTCTTTTCTTTTCTTTTCTTTTTTCAAAATCAATATTGTACATCTGATGAAGGAAAATATTCAGCCTGTATATTGCCAAAGTAGTATTTTCATCTCAGCACAGAGCTAGTGGTATTCACAGACCTGCTTCTTCTCCTATTTCTTTCAATAGCAACAAAACTGAGATTCCAAATAGTACCTCAAAGGCCAGCCACAGTTTGAAGGCCAAAACACTGCTGAAATTTATTTTGAACTATAATAGTGTCTCAGTGATATGGTGGTTGAGATGTGGGTGGTGATACTGGTCAGCTAAACTGTGCCTGGAAAAAATCTTTCAAAGAAACTACTTGTGTTTCTCTGCCATGCACACACTCTGTAAACTCCCAAAGTAGAGTCTGAGTAAAAGGTGAAGAGTGAGATTTAGATTGCTTCCTATGGTGTGCAAGCATGACTGAAAAGCTTTAATCTCTTCAAAATCCAAGGGAATTACTCAACCAGCTGCAACAGCCCTCCAGGACTGGTGGCACCTAAACTCAGTAGATTTAGCTCATTTTGGATCAGAGTTCCTGGTGGCTGTATTTAAGCTCTCAGCCGTGTGCAGACTCCCTTTTCTACGGACCATATAGAAAGCTTAGCTTCTGCGTTCGAATCTGCAGAATGGGGCCTCAACTCTGCCTTATCCCAGCTATCTTGTAGGTGGCCTTGAGCACAGCTTTTGCACTTGAAAGGCACTAGGTGTAGTACAAAGCAAAACAGCCATTGCTAAATTGGTTCAAAACTATGAAAGAAACACATTGATGGTGCTAATCCAGGCCTGTGGTTGTAAAATGTCGTAGAAATTGCCATTCCAAAGCACCTTTAGGCTTCAGTCAGTACTCAGAACCAGTGGGGGACAGCAGACCAAGATAAAGACTGACAAAAAAGTAATCTTAAAGCTAGGATACTCCCAGAAACCAGAACTAAAACTGTACATTCTCTGCCACCTTCAGAAGAGCCTCACAGACCAAAAGATTCAGGTTATGAATACATGCAAGCTCAGAGTGGTTGTTTCCTCTTCCCACCAGATGTATGGGAGGCAAATCCTCTGGAAGGATGCAAGTGACTATCAGCAGGCACCTCCAGTGGATAAAATATCAGAAAATATGAATCTGGGACATGCAAAATTGCCAATGATTATTTCCTATTTATTTAAGAGATTTCTTAAAAGAAATTCTTGTACCCTCTGAAGTGAGAAGGAAAAACTCTAAATCCAGGAGGCAGGCTGGGCTGAGAATTCACCAGAAGCAGTTAGTAACAAACCTTTTTGCAAGCAACCTATACTTACATGCTATCTTCATCGCATTAAACTAACTGCAGTGGAGTCTAACACACTGACAAAATGCAACTCCCAAGCCTTCTGAACCTCACCTGCTAATAACATCCAGAAATACCATAAGGTCTGGTAACCCATTTAGGTGCAGCAGCTTCTCCTTGCCTTGCCATCTTCCTCTTCTCTATGTACTTTCCTAACTCATTCTGATCCTATTTAATACTGTATCTTCACTTGCCTATTTTACAGAGTACACCAGGTAATGTACATAATTCCCTGAAATGTGAAGGAGACGAGGTGGCAAAGGCATTGAGTCAGATGCATATCTACCTTTTGACTCATACAAAAGGAGGACACTGAACATCAGGTTCTCCTGGTGCTCCCTGTCGTATCACATCATCATAACACAAAAGCAAAGCCTGGAAATGACATATAATCAAACAAATTCAGCTGCGATGAGGTCTGTTTTGCAATACTCAGACGGGCGTTCATGGATCTCAGGAAAGACGGAAAACCTTGCTTTCTACATTTTTGGGAAAGTGGCAATCTTAAATTAACTCAGTTAGTTTTGTCTGAGAGTTTGCATGGATTTACCCAGATAACTTCATCCAAATATTCAAGTTCTGTTGGCTGAACAAGGAGATCTTACAGTTAAAAACCAGATAATCTAGTAAAACAAAATAAAAGACCTAATTAGTGATGGTAGCTCTGGCCTCATAAGAAAATACTGTGATTGATTTGGAACAAAGATCAGAGCACTAGCTCCACAGAAGTGTTATTCCAGCCACAGAAGGTCTTAAATACACCTTTTAAAATGTATAATACAATGCCAGATGGTTGAGCCACATCTGAGCTTTCTAGGGCATTCCATATGCAACCAAAGTTAGGTAATTAAAGAAAGTAAAGTAGCTAAGGACCTGGCATTATAGTTAATGTGAGCACTGATAAATTGATTCTTGATCTTGTTCAGAAAAACTCTGGTGGGTGGCATTTCTCTGAAATAGGCGTTAACTGGAATAGTCCAGTTTCAAGTCATGTTTTTCAGCTGCAAAGGTAATTTTTTCTAGTGCTTCAATAAAATAAAATTAATGCAAAGCAGTAGTTTTTCTAGCTAATGACCAAACTTCTGAATTCTCTCACTCTAGGCAAAATGACATACAGCTCTGAAACAAAATCTGGGCAGTTTAACTCTTGAATACAACCAATACCCTACTGGAAATTTTGGCTGCATCTACCCTCTCTTTTGTAATCCTTATGTGTGTGGTAGCTAAACTTGTTATGTTCTCTGATCCAGCAGAAATATCAGTATTGCTGTCTTCAACCAACCTGTGATTTACAGGGTGAGATTTAGCTTTGCACTAAGATGCGTAACTTCAGATATGTACATACAGGCGTGCAAACCTGTATTCTAGCTGGTGGAGATCTACTCACTGCCATCAACAGTGTCTGAAAGGCAGTCCATCTCAATTGAAACTATATATTTAGAGCTTGGGTTGCATTTTGCTCCCATGCTGTTTGAGATGCTCTAGAGTATCCAGAACACAGCCATAGGGCACATAGAGATAAAACATGATGACACAATCAGGAGACCTCTGATTTACTAAATTGGCAGGAGGTCAGGCAATGCACCCTGCAGCATCTTAAATAGTATCAGGCATCTGTGCATGGACAGATGAATTCAGTGACTTCTCAGCCAAATCTCCTTTTAGACTTCGCAAACTATACTCGGAGTTCTGTGTTGGCCGGAATGGGATTCGGATACCTGCCCACATGCAGACGGATGCTTAAATGCAGAAGCCTTAATCCTGTAACAGCCTTGATCCTACCCAAGCTGTTAGTCTGCAGTTTGTAAAGACAGATTCAGCTGCCTAGGAGTTCATGATCCTTTATGTGGGCTAAATGGGTATCTTATAGATAGTATCCTTTGTTGTATTATACCCCGTATTGGCTGCCTAGGAAATGCCACAAAGGTAGGTGATAAACAAAGAGGTGGCAGAGCCAGGTGACAAACAGCTGTCCATCCCAAAGTAAACATCTGCTTATAAACATCATCTTAGGCCTACACCAGGCAACAATGTGGGCTGAGATCCCAAGTGTTTCCCCTTCCCCCAGGTCTTGAAGATAGCATCAGCCCATCTCTGAACACCAAAGTGCACCCATACGGTGTGAAGAGTCTCCACGAGGACTCAAGCCCAAGCCCACTTATTTCCCAAGATGATTTATTCCTGTATCCCAGAAAGCCACTGGTTACATGCAACAGTGGAGAGTGGAGAGAAAATTCATGAAGAGCAGCCAGGCATGCCAAGGCACAAGGATAACCAAGAAGCATGTCCTTGTTCACCATTCAAGTGGTATAAAGGAGGAAGACAGAAGACCTGTGTAGAAAAAAAATAAAATCTCTTAGAGCAGGAACATCATGAAGACCCTGGCAAGTATTTTTATGTTGTCCAAGTTAAATTACCAGAAGAATTGCTCTGGTATAAAACTCATGTAAACAACAGGAAATATCTCCTATATTTTGCAAGTGACAGTGAAGGGTAAGAGGTATATTAACTGATGGAGGTACCTGAAAGGTACCTGTCATAACAATAGCAGAATTTTCCAAGTCACCAGTTTAAAAAAAATTGTATAAGGATGATTTTTTTTTCTTCAGGCTTTTATCCTTCCTAGATCACAGTTTAGGAAGGAACTAATAAGAAACCAGTATTGTGCAAAGAAACAATTTGACAATATGTTATTTATTTAGTGCTTTGCCCCCCTGTTGCTCAGCTTGTAAACAATTGCAAGCACAGTCTGATCAGCAAAACAGACCTGGCATGTCAAGCCCACAGCCCAGAGGCTGGGTATAAATATGTTTAAAAGAGATGTCCGACTAGATCCTCAGCAGGTGTCCTTCACGGTAGCTCCATTAAGGGCCTTGCTAATGTCTCATTAAGCCTCTCTATAAGCCTAATCCTGATGTGGACTTGATTGACTGAAGATTTTTCTAAGCTTATGCCATAAAATCACAACTTGTGGCAGTTCTTTCATACAGTCCTGACATTTTGGTGGTTCATTAGTAGTAAACACAGTTGTTACAAAGTTATAGAAGTTATAGCTCAGGGCATGAAAAGCAATTTAGTAGGATTATCTGTTTATTTTTTCACTCTGTTTTTAAGGAGATGTTTATACAAGCTTTTAATACTAATTTTCCCCATGACTTCCACTTTTTAGTCATGCAAATGTGTCAAATACATAGCTAGAACATTTTAATTTCTTTCTTTCCTTAATAGAAAATTCAATTTCAAAATAAACAGCAATGCTCAGTGTTCTTAGACTCTGTTTCCCTATAAGACATTTAAACTTTCCATCAGAAAATAAATATTTTTTAAATATCACCTTTAAGATATAAAAGAAATAAATAAAAAATTACCAACCACCTTTACATTTTTAGTGAGAAGGTCACAAAGGAGGATTTCCTCCCACTGTAGTGAATAAAGCGAAGTTGTTTTATCATTAAAGGCTAGAAGTGGCCATGCCTCCCACCACAGTAAGATTTCCTGGGTGTCTGGATGACTTTCTCTGGTCATGCCTAGAGCATTTAGCCTTAGCAGTGCTTCACAGCTCGGCACCTCTGTCAGTGGTGAGGCTGCCCTCGTCATGTACCAACACCCCTGTTTCCCAGATCCAGAAGGTCTCTGCTTGTCTTCAAAACGTGCAGGGCTACTGCCAAACCCTTCTGCTTTTCCAGACGCTCCTCCAAGCAGGAGAGCAAACTGGGAGCAGTTTCAGCCACACTTCCGTCAGCTCTGCACCTCAGCCCATGCAGTTATATGCTTTCTTGGCCCCTCTGGAGACACCAATCTCCAGTCTGGCGGTACAGGGATGCAGGTCAGCCTGTGCCTATATAATCTGCAGATATCCCTCTACATTTTTCTTCCTCGGGGCATTGCAGCATGTTTAATGAAGTCTGAAAACTTGCCAGCTCCCCAAGCCTCCCTAATTAGGCACTTGTGATATGACAAGCTTCTTAACAATATTATTTACTTTCCCTGAGACATAGCAAGGGAAGGTTATGTTTCCCTCCCTGCAGAAACCAGTAGCATGATGTATGAAACTTCAGGAAATATTATACTGGCTGGTTGTTTAAGTTTTAATACGAAACATACTTGTGTCTGGGTTGGGCCTGAATTTTTCAGCAACCTGAATTCCTGTAAGGAAATTTTAATTTCCTTCCTTTGATGCAATTAGGCTTTAAAATCTTTCAGCTCTTCTGTTTTGCTAAGAAAGAAAAATCCTTTCAATTTGCACAGATCCTTTTGATATTACACTAAGATGTAAGAGGGGAGACCTCTCTTCCACTGGTGGTGTTTTACTTACAGAAGGAAAAAATCCTAAACCAATTCAACTAGTTGGTTAGTCCTGATAAGCACGCAGATAATAACTGAAGGGGAAAGAGTACTGAAGGGCAGGTACTGAAGTGAGGAGACAAGCATCCTCAGGGTGCCACCCCCTCTGAAATCCCCCACCTTTCCCACCGCTCCCTCTTCTGCCCCGAGACAGAGCATGGTGCACACCTGGGGTGACACACACCTTGGTGGCACTTCTCTCAGCAGCTTAAATTAAGAACAAAGCGATGCTTTCTTCAAACTGAAAGAAATGTCATTTTCCCCTGTATCATCCATCCACTTTCCTTAAGAACTGCTCAGCAAAATGATGCCCAACAGTATTTGGAGGTGTCTCAGGATGGAGCCAATCAGCCTTTGACAACCAGTACAAGAAATGGCAATGAACAGCATCCGAACCACATCTTCCCATTAAAGTCTTTGGGAGTAATGTAGAGCTGCTCTTGCTTACCAAACTGGATCTATCAGTGCCAAAGGGAAGCAGAGGCTGCTGGAAGCTAGCAATACCGTCCTGGTCACCTCCATTACAGACTTTCCAGGACTTCAAGCATTTGTGCATTACTTTTACCAAGCTACTCAATGCTGCTGTCATGACTAACAGCTTTTTCCAATCAAATTTAAACCTCAAATAAAATAGTAGTCTCATGAAAAATATAAACCATCAAAGAATCTTACCACAATTCTCAAAAGTCAACAAGAAAATCTCTAGTAGATGAAACTAAGAACTTTATTTCACACCCATGGATCAACCTTAAAATCAGGAGATGCTGGGAGATGGCTTCTCTTACATTATTCTGAGGGTGAAGAAATATATCCCAAGCAATTTCAGATAGATAAAAAGACAGGAAGAAATATGGGAATAAAGAAGGAAAAATAGGAAGATAGATAGGAATTGTAGGGAACCTAGCACTCTCCATCCAATACAAGCTAATGAACCACAAGCCAAACCAATTTAGTTATGCAACAATGCTTGTTTTCTCTCCTGTGCAGAACCTCGTGCCATGGAAGGATTATAGCAACAGCAATTTGTTTCAGATTTACTCTGTCAGATCAGCTGCTGATAGCTTCAGACCACCCTAATCTGGGAGGGAAAATGAAGCTGTCTGTTGACAGAAGAGTTTGTGATTTTCCTAAGGCACTTCATTGTTTATGTGAAACCATTAAGGAAACCTAGGGTGATATGAGTTCCAGCTCCTTTTAAAAAAGATAACCAAAGAGACTTCAGATTTATGAGTTCACCTCAGTTCTCTTCATGAGATACTGCAATCTCCTTGTCTTGGGTAAAATGCAAGTCTAAACACTAGCTGTGACCACAATGCATGCTGCTACAAAATATTTGGTTCTTTTTCATAGAATGCTAAACAGTGGCTTAGCTTTGGGAGCTGTAAATAAATGAACTTCATTTTGAAACAAACCCAGGGTTTACATCATCTTAACTATAAACTGTAAATTAGGTGCAATGGAAGTTACATTAGATCTTTATACGCTACTTAGAAGTAAGACTTTCAAAGATGTCTAAGGAATTTAAATATCCAATTCCCATTAATTTTAATAGAAAGCTATACTCAGCTCCCTCAGGTAGTTTCAAAAACTTCATCTTAACAGACTGCGTTGTAAACCCTGAGCCTATGAGATCCTTGGAGAGATTCCCACCGAGTTTAGGAGATTTGGATGCAGCTCTCATTGCCTTTCTAGGCCACGTATCTCCTCCTCAGGAAACAGGACCACAGCACAAACACCTCCCTAATTGTAACCCCCTAACTTGACATTGCAACTCTTTTCCTAGAAACAGGGAGAAAAAAGGACAGTGTATTGCACAAACAGAAACACTGCATATGACTCCCCCATGCCCCCATGCACCCAGAGTGTGTAAATTTACAAATTCCTTTATTTATTTAATTATTTTTTTTTAGAGACAGGACTTTCTTGGTTCAAGGAGCTTCTGTTGCCTCTCGACATGACCAGAGAGAGTAAACCAGGAGATCCTGTCAGGTAACTTCAGTGCTGCAGGAGAGATTAGAAGGAGGGTATTATATTATTTTGTACCAAGGTTGGCAAGATCCTCAATCCACTTACATCAGAAGCAAAACTCCCATTGTCCATGATGGCACCAGATTTCCCCTGGCCTGAAGATCCTGCTCGCTCAGGGGATTTCAAACCCTTGGCACCACGGGCACCCTCCTGCCTCCAGCCCATCTCTGCTTCTCCCTGCAGTAAGCTTTGACCAACACGGGGAGGGCATGTCCTCATGTCCAAGCAGTGCTGATGCACTGTCAATGTGTCACCTCAGGACCTTCACCTCAGGACCAGCCCGGGCGGAGCAGCATGTCCATTTCTTAAAGCATCATTTCCACTAGTTACCCCTCCAGCTTCACAGGATCAGGCTCATTTGTCTCCTTCAAAACTCAAGTTAAATTGGAGTTTCTTTCATACTCAGGATTTAAACTTGCTTTTTCATCATAGGTACAATGCTTCTTGAGAGTCTAGATGACATAATGTTGTATATTGCAAAAATGAGAAAATAACCACAGGTAATTTTAAACCAAACACAAAATTATATTAGTTGCACTTGAATTTAAAGCCAAATTTTGGATTAGGGCTCCATTTATTGGCAATTCTGGGAAAAGGTTTCAGTATAATCCCCAGTTAATGAAACCTTTGCTAGTGAATTTCCTTTGTCAACACTGCATTTAATGTGAGAAGTGCTTATACCTGCTAGATCATCAAAACCTGCAAAGCTAATAGACTCAACTGGAATGTAAAAAACAGGGAGGATTTTCATAAAACTTTAATAAAAGCTTTTGGCCTAGAATGGTGTAGGGTGATTCCTTTAAAAACAACTCTACTATTACTATTCTCCAGTTTCCAAATACTTTTTTGCCGTGAAAATTGACAGACAGCTATGCTAATATACATATATATACATCTATATTAAAGTATTTCTTGGAAATGTTGCACAAACAAAAGAAAAATCCAATTGTAAAATCCCCGGAAACCTAGCCAAGCTGAGTTTGAGCTTTAGATCCCTTTAGCCCTGTGCAGGGGTTATAGAGTCGGACTGATGCCAAGACCTAAATACACTGGTCAGAAAGGTCATCTTGACCACTACTAGAAAATAGCAAGAAGAAATGCTGGTTCAGTTCGATTAAATGCTGCAGTGCCAGGTTTCCCTCCGTGTCCGTATGTGCAGTGACTGACAGGAGCATGACAGAGAGGAGATCTAATCTGATCTATGTCCAGCAAGCACATCCTATCCTGCTGCAGAAGTGAATGCAGGTGCAGTCTGTATTTAGCAGGGTACGGATATCTGTATCACAGGCATTTTAGAAAAGCCACCTTTAATGAAAGCTGCAGGGTGGCATTTTCCTGTGCATTTTTGTGAGACTTCTGTGCCAAAGGTGAAGTTGTTGCCTCTGTTCATATGTCAGCCAATGATTAAAAAAATATATCAGAAATACTCAAGGGCTATCTCTTGCTGGTGGTATTACTTATGGTATAGGAAAAGTATTTCCTCTTTCAGGAACCCAAAGTAAAACTGCTTTTGAACACCACTGCATGATTCTTTTTTCTTTTTGTAATTAGCCCCATCACTATGTTTTTCCTTTTGTCCAACGAAAAACCTCTTATGCTACAGTGTCATTCCCATAAGTGGTTATCAACTTGAACATTAGACTTCCTTCCTCCTTCTCCTACATGAGACCATTTGTCACAAGGATTTGGGATCCAACAGCACGAGAGACTTTTAAAGAATCCTTCCCACTGCAGGCAGCATGTGCTGAGACAAGACTTTGGAAATTCAATTAATGCTTCCATGAACACAAGTAATGTGTGAACGTGCCTGTGGCTGTGTACTTCCCTATGAAACCTTAGAACTAGGATTAAAGTGACTTTCAGGTCAGGTGGGAGGACTGCACTAAAAAAGAAATGCTTTATTTTTCCCTTAAAATTTTAAACTCTTCATTTCAACTGTGTTGACTTTGTGTTTGCAAAAACAGGAATGCTCATGGAAACAGTATTCAAAATATTTTTAAATACTCGGGAAAAGCAAATTTTGAAGTCCTACAAAAAATATTTGCAGTGGAAATTTCATTCCCCTCACCCAGTCAGGAAACAGAAATACACCATATGCACTGTACAGCCATTACAGCTGTTTGAAGTGTGCCAAGAACTACTCATAAATTAACTACAGACATTGAATTTTGTAAATAAGTTTGATTAATAACTAATCAAAATCTTCTCAACGGCAATCCAGCTGAAAAATGTGGAAACGTTTGTTGGAAAATATGGTGTTACAAACTGCATCTCTAGCTTGACTTCCCAGTTTTCTGAACCACTGCCTTACATTCTGCCAAACGTGTCCCGGATGACTGGTAAGAAAAACTTTTGCTTTATTTTTCCTCCCTCTTGCTTGTCATATTGGTAGCTGAGTTTCTCATGACGATGCTGTCAGAGTGGAATCTATGGGACTGTGTGGAACTACACTTCACCAGAGACACATCCATGGGTACAACCCTACACGAGCACACAGTCCTCACCATGATTTCTTGCAATATCGCCTTCTCGCACCTATGCTTGAAGTCTCCATTTTGAAAAACACCTATATGCTTACCTAATTTTCACCCTATCTGAAATGTGACTTAGTGTGGTGCAGCCCTGTGACTGATGTTAAGCTGTAAACCCCCTTTTCCATAGAAATGCTTTCCTGAATATGAGATTAAGCACAAATTTACTGAACAAACATCTTCAAAATCTTTTTTGTTTCTAATTTACTATAGTTATAATTATCATAGTGCTGTGTTTTCTAATAGTGGTGATATGTAACCATATCCTGAAAAACAAACAAACAAACAAACAAACAAAAAATCCCCATACAATTAGGTTGATATCAATCACCAGGTGAGTGAAAGCCAAAGGCAGGATATTTGCATTTGGGATGTCACTTGAGCATAATATCAAGCTTGTTTTCATTTTTCCAACCATGGGTGGAAGAAATCCAAGCAGAAAAAGATGTCAACAACAGATTTCTGATATACATGCAAACTTCAAACATACACTTTGAAATATTTACTCATCCAAATCCCACTGATACCAGTTTGATGACAATGAATTTTGCATTAGGGGTTGAGTTCCTCTTCAGAAGTATCACTCCCCTGGTTCATAAGGAGAAATCAGCATTACACATGCCAGCAATTAATACCACCTAAGTAAGCAAGGTTAATGGAAAATTACTATCTGAATTGTTCTGAAATCCCCAAATTTTCCAAGTGCAAAAGCTTTCTTCTTTCCCCATATAATCAGCATTTTCTGTGATGGTATAGGTTTATTTTAAAGATTTTTTACAGGCTGAAAGTTCAGCACTGGTATCAGCCTCCATTTTGAGTTGTATTCCGGTGAAAAAAGTTAAGTCAGTTGCTGGGCTAAAAATGTGTTGTCTCAGAACCAGATAACATTTCACAAACATAGTTTTTATCCATCAAGAAGACTAATTTTCAAAAGTAAGGAATGCCACAGGCAAAACTGAGAGGAAAAGAATAGATGGTAAAACATGGAAGTGCTTCTGAAAAAAAAATGATTTATTAAATTATAAAGACATGAGACTACCATTGCTCAATTGAGAATGACAACTTTGGCTACAAAAGCGTTTCGACCCAGTGGCAAAGAGGAGGGAAAAAAAAAAAAGAAATACAGTAATAAATAACAAATCCAAGACAGCAAGCAATACACACTACAAAGTGTGGAAAATTGATAGAGAAAGCCAAAGATGTTCACCTGATCAGGCTGGCAATAAAAATAAGCATAATAAGAGCAAAAGCAAACATAATGTAGAATGAGATGGCAGATGCTGGAGTACGTAAAAAGTGCTGAAATAGAAAAATAAATCATTCTCTTCTGTATTTTAAAGACCCAGGAAGATGTAATACTTTCCAATGGATTTGTAACTCAGAACATCTCTTATAGAGGACCATTTTACCCCTAGATTGACTGCACCCCTTTTGTAAAAGGAGATGTTTCAAATGCCCACAAGCATATATATATATATGTTTAGGAACAAGGATGTGGGTTGAAGACAGCAAGGTGGGAATAGAAAAATTCTTGTTCCATCCTGGAAGGAATTGATGGTCACAGGAACTGAGGGGTTGGTATAGCCAGACAGCTCAGCACAAGCCCTCAACCTGATTTTGTAGCAAACAGGGGGAATATAGGGGTGAATATAACAAGGTAGATAGAAAAGGACAAGGACAGTGTGAAGCCACCAAAGCAGGATGTGCAATGGGGATGCCAAGCTCCCTCCAAAGGCAACCATGCCACCCCCAGGGTGCTAAGCTGAGGTGGGGCCCCTGTCTCCTGCTTGGTGCTGAGGGCAGAGGCCTCATGGTGGCCCAGAGGACATTGGGACTGCGGAATCCCCTGCGAGGCCTACACCGGCGTGTAACAAAGACAGGTTGCCTCTCCTGCAAAGGCTGCAAACCAAGTGTCATCCTGTTACCAGCTAGTCGTTTTACTGCATTTCTAGAGCCCACAAACCCACTCGTACCTCAAGTGGGATGCCTGCACACCCGAGTCCTGCTCACAGGTTTCCTCTAGTCCCCTGAAGGAGAACCCTCCGGTCCTGTGCCTTTCTGGCTGAGGGGACAGACCACTTCTTGGACAGATTACTTCTTGAGCACTGGAATTTATTGTGGTTTGCAATGATTCAGCTCTCAGCACTTGAAATATTTATGACGTTTAAAAATATAAAGAAATAAAATAGTCACAAGTATAACATAAATAAATTTAAATACAATAAACTCGTCTTGCTTCCAGCCAACTCAAACCATGAAATGAGAAACTCAGGGATTGTCTGCCTGAGGAAAAAAGAGACTAAATAACCTTATACACACACAGAAGCCAAAAGATTTCTCTGTCCTAGGAAATGTCTCAAGGCTTAACCCTATATGCCAAGAAAAGTTTTTTGCAGGTGGTTTCTTCTAATCTTCCTTAGCGCCATTACACAGAAGTCCAGCGCAGATGACCCAAGAGAAGGAAAGCATGCCTGCAGGCACCTCAGTGAGCAGCACTGCACAAGGTTTGGCTGAAGAGGGGACTTCCCTAAGCACTGTCTCTAGATATTAATGGCTGACCAGCATTTCTGTGCTCTTCCTGTGTTCCCCACATTGGTGTCTGTCTCCTTATCTTGTGCTCAGTCTGCAAACTCCTCAGAGCAGTCATGGTGTCCTGGTTTATGCTGGCACAGCACCAAGCACCGTGGGATCCGTTCTCCAAACACCATCCTAAGACTGGACAGTCAAATCTGCACGTGTGGCATCGCTAGGACCACATGTAAGCAAGAAAGCTCCAGCACAACCTAAGTATAACTTGCGTACTCATTATTTCAGAGGAAAAAGTACTTAAAAGATCTTTCAGAAAGATAAATTACACATAAAAATACATAACATTGTATCAGCGGATAAGAAAGCAGAACAGTAGAACCAATGTTGGGGGAAAAAATACTTCTCAGGGGCTGAGATATTGGTGTATAAAAGAATTTTCTAGGAGAGTAATGTAGCCTTCAGCTTTTGAGCTATTAATACTGTGTTGGACAAAAACATTTATAGCTAGCAGTAAAGAACAATCTTGTAGTGTCAAAACCAGAATGGATGATAAAGAATTTTCCCCCTCTGGAACTGATAAATCAGCTATCTCCTTTTTGCTTTTAGGTGCAATATGAATCGCATTCTCCTTTGAATGCAGTAATTCTTCAGAAATATTGTCCAAATAGTTCAGTAGTATTTTCAGCACAGAGGTTGCCTGTTAATGGTTCACATTGACTAATCTATGTTCAAAAATAACATGAAATTCCTTTGGCTCTCCTTTTATTTAAGGAATACATTTTACACTGAAAAAAAATAACAAATAAGAAATAATTATTCTTGCTTAGCTAAACACTGGAACAGATTTTTCACCCTTATATCTACAAAACTTGCAAGAATCACTGAAATTTATATACGTACTCTTAAAGCACACTTTGGCTCATGGAAAGAAGCAAAAAAAAATCATGATTCTTCATGTGACATCATTCAAACTTACACTTATTTTACACTTATTTTAATATTTACAAATATTAAATATTTACAAATATTTTTAATATTTAATATTTACACTTATTTTAAACACTAATTTCTATTTTCTATAATCATGTTTTTTTCTATCACAGAGCATTTAACAGGAAGCATTTCAATAACACAGTCAGATCAGCAGGACATGGGAAAACAGTATGAAACTATGTATTTTCTGACTTGCATACTGACATTTGATTATTCTGGATTAAGTTTGCATAGTACATTCTCAAATACAGTCGAATCTTTATTAAGGTCCTTTTAAAAATTGTAGTTTCAACAACTGACATGAATTATTTCACAGTTACACTAGACAGGGTTAAGTTTACTCTTGAGCATAGGACTAGCACAGAGCCTAAACCTTTTGATGTAAAGGCATAGAATTCTATGCTGCAGTCTACATCACTAGGTGTGTCATAGAATTATGCTGTATTTGACCATTTTAAATTTACTGGCTTTAGCATTAAAATATAAAATAAAATAAAATAAAATAAAATAAAATAAAATAAAATAAATAAAATAATAAAATAAAATAAAATAAAATAAAATAAAATAAAATAAAATAAAATAAAATAAAATAAAATAAAATAAAATAAAATAAAATAATAAAATAAAATAAAATAAAATAAAATAAATAAAATAAAATAAAATAAAATAAAATAAAATAAAATAAAATAAAATAAATAAAATAAAATAAATGAATACCTTTATTATTTTGAAAACTGAAAGCTTTTATTAGTAAAATACCTTCTTGCAGTGCTCAAGACCTAGAGTTCAAGTTCAACAACCTGAACTAACACTCAAAGCTAAGAATGTTCTCACAAACACCCTAGGAAATGGTTGGTGTGACTGCCTGAAAAGAACCTATTTATTAGAGTGAAACCTAAGCCAAATTCATTTTCTTCTCCAGTGAAGAGAAATAAAAAAAATAATTCTTGCATCCCTTTGTCTCACTGCATAAAAGTGTGTAAATAAGTGCTCATCTCTTTATTTTGTGGAAGTAAATGGTTCTTCATAGGTGAGTTTCCCATTTATATACAGAATTATGTAATATCCCCATTCTGTTTCATGCAGCTGTTAGAATACCAAGTCAAGTTCGCTACTTCTAATGTCAGAAAGAGTAGGAGGTATTGTCCGCTTCTAAATAAGGCTACTTGGTAGAAGTGACTTAAAATAAAACAGAAATACAAACCCTAGAAACTATTTTTGTGAAACCTGCAGAATTTCAAGGATATTTCAGAGTAAAATTATTTTCTTTTTCCCATTATGCAACGTTTTAGAACAAAAAAAGAGGGGGAGGTTCTAACCCAGACGCATATTCTCAGGAAAGGTGACTTCATACTACAACAATAAATATATTAAAATATTGATTAAAATGATAGAATATCTTTGTTAAATAAAATTTCATATTTTTGAAGAAGGAATCTTCAAAAGAAACTAAGCTTCATGCAACATATTTTTAACTATCTAAAATGTAAGGTAAAAACAAAGGAATGTTGCATTACAGCTGCTACAATTATTAAGGCCAGCCTCTCTGCCACTTTGGTCCCATCAGGTAGTACCCAAATTCCTTAAGTAATCCCACTGAATCCAATGGGAAAGCTCATGGAGTAAGGTACAACTGTTGTGATTAACAGTGGCAGAATCTGACCTTAAGGTCATTTTAATAAGCATTCTGGTGACTTGCTATTTCCTAAGGACCCCTTTTCATAATACATTCCATAAAAAATAAGCTCCAGAAAGATACAGTTTCTTCTGCTCCAATATCCCAGACATTTGGAAATCCTGATAAGAACAAAATGCTGCCTGCTTGTCACAGTGATCTGTACCCTGAGGATCACATAAATAGCAATGTTAAACTGTCCTCTGCAGGTCTATCTTTCAGCTGCTCTGACTTTTCACCACTGACAAAACAAGACCAGAGGTCTGCCATTGTCATCTTGGTCCACAGGTCAAAAAAATTCTCCCCATGACCAGCAGATACTAGCACTAGAGAAAAAGGAATGATAAAAATTAAAAGTGAGGAAGACTTATTGTTTGGGTCATCATCATCCCAGGGCAAAATTACTCCCAACTGGATGTTCTTCAGTATTTTGTCTAGTCTGTCTAAAGCCTCTACAGCAGAAGGAATATGGGCCAAGACTAAGCAAGTTTGGCAAAACTGCTTGGAGAAACTGACATTCTTCCAGCTGCAAGCCAAAGAGCATTAGTCCATCACTTTTAAGAGCACAAAATCTACTGACATTTTAAGCGCTAGATTCACTTCAGCTAACATCTGTCCTCGGCCTGCTTGCAGCGGCGCCAGGTCCACGAATGCCACGCATATCTTTAGAAGGCTGGGGAGCAGCCACACAGACAGCAGAGCAGGATTTGCTCTTGTGTGCACTGACATGAAAGATTTATGTAAAGGCTTTAGAAAAGCACAAGAGATATGTTTAATCTTCAATATCAGGGAGTAAAGAGGACGTACAAATACAAACTTCACTGCAGAACAAGCTGCATGACTGCATTACCAAGGTATTAGCTGGTCTGGCAGCCAAAGAAGCAATGCAGCTACAGCTGATATGAAGCTCCTCTAAAGCAAGAAAATACTCACAGCACAGGGACTTATTTCTAGCAAATCACTGGAGGAAAGGATATGGCTGATGACTTTTTGAGGTGGGCTTTGAACTACACAATCTCACAGGATCTTCTGCCCTTGCACTTTCTACTGTCAGCAGCTCCTGCAGCCAGGTAACAGGTACCCATGATGGGGGACACCTATAAATACAAGTCCCAGACAGAATCATTCCCCTCCAGTATCTCTACAGATGTGTGTAAGACCAAATGCTGATTTTTTAAATTTGCTTCTGGTTATCTAGCTATATTTTGCCCAACTGCATAAGTTTAGGATCATAGAATGATAGGACAGCCCAGGTTGGAAAGGACCATTTAAGATCATCAGTTCTAACCATTCATGGGAAAAAGGAGCCTAAAAAGAGATTATCTAGCACCCTGTAAAGTTTATATTCATGAGATAAAGAGAGTACAAAAATGTCAAACTATTAATTAAAATTTAATAGTCTATTAAATAGACAATTTAAAGTTCTAGTATACCAACAAAAAGTGTCTTCCAAAGTGTCATATCTTATGTACACCTAACTTGTTGACATTGTTTTGACAATAGAAAATACAAACATGGTCTTTTATCTCCCTGCATTATCTTCTACCTGCTGTCTCTGGGCAGTAAGAAATACCATCTGTTTTATGGACTGACCTGTCTGGGTTAGAAGAAATGGTAAAGGCACAAACCAACCGGTGCTGTCATTGAAAAAATGGTTCAGGTCTCGAGTGCAAACTGTAATATCCTACAGAGATTAATATAAGCATGCCAGGTTTATGGTTATTCATTATTAAGCTTCTGGGAAAATAGAACAATATATCCTGATAGCTTGAAATACATATTAGATCCTCTCAGTCACTGCTGATTATACAGCCCATATTTCTGTCACCGTATTTCAAAATTACTTGAGAGAGAGCATTTTGAATTTGTAAACTTACAGGAAAAAATGGCAAAAATAACACTTTCACCCTTAAACAGGACACTCAAATGCTGACTGTAATGGAGTTGCATCAAGAGAGCAGACAGAAAATGGAAGGAAAGAGCACGAGGTAGCTAACAATAACTTCAAGCCAGCCCTCCAAGGTCAGCTACCCAACGATGTCCTCATTGTATTTCCCACAATGGGACATAAAAGCCCATCATGTTCTGCTCAAGTGAATAATTTGTTCTGGTCACCGGACCAAGGAGCCAAACATTTCTAGCAAACATGGATACTTAGAGTCCTGCTTTAAAGTCTGCTCTTACATTGGCCTGGGGAGGGGAGGAGTAACCCGGGCTGCTGCATTTAAAGCATAAGTGGATTTCTCCATCAGAAGGGAGGAAAAGGTAACGTAATTAGCCAGCTCTTCTTTTGTCTTTCAAAGCTGTTTGTCCTGGTGGGGAGGTAGGTGAGCACCAGAGCACATGGTGGCCCGGCTGGGGCCTGGCGCTGCTGTGGTAGGTACTGAAAGCAGTGCTGGGGAGAACCACACTTCCAGCAGGCAAGGCAGAGTAAGAGCAAGAGAAAATGCGTGTGTAAGGGGAATTGTGCAATGAGAAATAACGAGGCTTAGGTAGGCCATGGCAGGCTGGTAAGTGAAAAGGTAAATACTTTATTGCCTTTGTTTTACACTCCCCAAGGTCGTTTTAAACTCCCCAAGGTCTCACCTCCCCTAGTCTATCCTCCCAGCTTCATGAGGAAGATAAGCTGAGCAACTACTTCATTTACCATGTACCACAGCTCCCATCGGAAGGATGTGGCCCATATCCCCTGGCTCTGGTCTTTCACAGCCCTGAGCCTCTCTGCTCCTGAAGGCAGGTCTCCCAAGAAGGGCTGTGTTTTACATGCACCCTTCAGGCTGCCAGAACAGTAAGTCCGCCACAGGTTTCCTCCTTCATGTATGTGACTGATTAACCACCACACCTTTACATTTATAATTCAGTAATTCCAATGAGAAAAAAAAAATAGAACACAAATACCAAAACCTGTGTTAAATAAATAGCCATGCTCTGAAGTTAATGGGGCACATCCATTTTTATATAGCTGTATCTAAGGCTACATTTTGATCCCAGCACTACCTTGAGCTTAAACACAACCTCAAGGTTGGACCTGCTGTTAGCAAAAGGCTGGGAGGAGCAGACCTTGCTGTCTGGAAGTCTCCCTGCAGCCTGCCTCGATCCTCGGGAGATCCTACAGACAGCTAGCTGTATGAGCAGATCTCCTCCAACCAACACTCAACCCTTCTGAGTGGGTATTTGGTGGGACCTTTTCACTGCTGTTGATGTGCTAGCATTTAAAGAGAAACAAAAATAAATAAATAAATAAATAAATACATAATTTTAAAAGGAAACAAAGAAAAAGCACCTCCGGTTTTAGTTTCTCACAGTTTCAGCCTGGAAATTGCACAGGGGCTAACGAGCGAGCCCAGGCCCCCCTCCATCCTCAGCCAGATCTGCATACAGCATTCCACTCTATGTTTACAGCTGGGGAGAAATTGAATTACCTACATAGTATTATTTTAGTATAAACGAACAGGAAGACTTCACCAAAATTGATGACCCAGCGGGTGTTGCCCCTCCCTGACTGTACTGTACACGCAGAGCTTTCTAGACTCCAATTTATTGGTTTGTCAGAAACTTCAGTTATTTTCATCAAGTTGAGTTTTACATTAAACATTCCTCCCCTTAATTGGAACCATGCGGATACATTTGGGCAGTATCCATATTCCTGCTCAAATAAAAGGGGTACTTTGTTACAAATTCAGCATACTTTGCTGTTAAATTATATTTTGCTAGCAATTACAATTAAATATGAAGTTCACACTTAATAGCAAACCTTGTAATCACGTGGGAGTAGTTCTCCTTCCATGAACATCATGCGTGGGTGGGAGAAGGGAGAGCTCTGCAGCCTCATTTTAATAATGAAATAAACAGTTCTGCCGGTGAGTAATTCAGGGATTTTAAAACAGGGCAGTGGCAGGATGGAAGTTGTTTAAGAAGCTTATTTAACCCTCTCACCTGCTACTTCTAGCTCTCTCAAGAGTTACCCACCCAACTGCAGGCAGACTGAACGATTTCGGAAGGGATCATTAAGCTGGGGCAGGGGGGCTGTGTCACACCTGGTTTTATTCTTGCTTTTAGTCCCCATGTGAAAATTGCCAAGCATAACAAAGTCATACATGCAGAAAGCTTTTACAATTATCTTTTTTCCCCCTTGAGTTCCGAATTATAATAACAACAGTTCTCTAAAATATGCTGCTTCTCTGGCATTTGTCTTGGAAAACAGGTAACGTTGTTCTGCAAATTGAGATTTCATTTTAAATTTCATTTGTGGTTTTATGCTTTTGTGCTTGTTCCCCTTAGCCACAAGTGTGTCTGTTATGGAAAGGTATCAAGGGGTTTCATTAGAAGATGAAGAGGAGACATTTTGCTATCGAAAAGAGGATTTGATCCTTCAGTCAGTTCAAAGCTGGCCCTTTTGACTTTAAGAGCAGAATGCGAGGTGTTACAGCTATTATATGTTATGGTGGTGTTTCTACTAGCCTGAATCACGTTTCTACTGATATATCATGAAATTACTGAATACAAATACAATGAAAGATACAAAATATAGTACTTAATGTAAAAAAAAATACAAAAATATAATAACATATAACTAAAAATATATATTATAATTAAAAATACTTGCAAAAATATAATACAGGAAAACTTGTAAAAATTCTAAGTCTTTTCCTTGGGGGGATGGGGAAGGGAAGGCTTTCAATTTGAACATTTGCATGAGGAAGACTTGTGAAAGACTCTAGGGGGCAAGCTCTCAGGAGGCACCAGGATGAAATCTGCGAACTCTGCTTTACTAAAGCAAAGAAAACCCAAGATTAAACTGATGAAAATATTTCCTCCCAGCTCAGGCTGATTTCCTAGTCGTTGCCCATAAAATCTCTTGCTGTCTTGCAAGGGAACCTCGTGTCCACGCTGTCCATTTGGAAGCAGTGGGAATTTATCCTCCACGTCAAGCTGACTCTGCCCAGCTACTGCCACCCATTGCTCCAGGGAACTAAACCCACACAAGCAGGCTGTTCTCACTGCGGAGCCCATCTCTGGGTGGCTCAGTTTCCCTGGAGTGAACTGCTGGACCCTCATGGTCATCCACAGAGCTGATGTTCCTCCTGTGGTCCTGGGAGATGGCCAACCACTGCCACAGGGTACGCAGCTCCTGCGGCTAGCCCTCCTCCCTGCCTGGGCAGTCATTACCCTTGTAAATATCGTAAATATTGGCAAGTCCATCTATTTTAATTATTTCACAGAGTGTGTTAGATGTACTAAAGATTCCTTGAAATATTTTGAGGGTTCCTAAACTAGGTCCAACTCAGAAAACACTTTTACTTGTGACAGTTGAACTCCATGTACCTCTCATCACTCTGCTTTCCAGTTGTAATTTCATTTCAAGCCAGGAAAAAGATTTTCTTTACACTGGGGCTTTTCTAAAAAGATGACAAACACAACTGCATAGACAGCAAATCAAACTTTGGGATCTATGCTGTTGGATTTGCTTTGAAATTTTACAAAATAATGACTCTTAATACATCCTAGAAGTAGCACCGCTCTGTTAGGAAGTCCTGATGGGTCCCAAAGGACTTCCCTGACTGGTGTTTCTCGTGGTTTATTTCACAGAGATTCTCAGTGCCGTGCTCCAGCTCACACTTTCTCCGGAGATGGCCAGATTTCCCTGAGGCAGACGCCATGAGAAAATTGCAGCTGAGGAGATATAACCAGAAACATGCTACTAAGCCTGAAGCACTGTGTTCTTTCCAGAGCTTGAATCAAGTCCCCGTCATCCTGTAAATATGCCTGAAAAGGTACTATGCAACAGGCCACATCCTGCACTGAAAATGACTCTGCTTTGCACCGATGGATTACTTCTGCTCTTTAAACAAGTCTCCTTCAACAACACGTATTCTCATCTGTGTATTTTTAATAGAAGCATAATTTTTGTCATATGTTATAATGAATAGCATACAACTGAACAGTGCGCATAAGACTGTAATTCCATCTGGGAGTTTGTTGACATTGATAAACCACTCAGGTTTTGCTTTTGTGGTTCATGCCATTACAGCAGCTCAACAGGATTACAGTCCTGTTATGTACAGTTGGTTATAGACATTATACCGTATGAAAATGACTGTATATTTTATTAAAGAAAAGGTTTGAATTTAAGTATGAAACTGAAAATTCTCATCAATGGTCTGATAATATGGCTTTAAAAATGATCTTTATATTATTAGCTGAGTGGCTTGTTTATTTTATTTAAGATTCTTCATCCTAGGCAATGAAAATAGTTTAGTTGGATTTAACTATATCTATACTGAGGGACTGAAGAATTTCCCTTGTAATTTTGTGGCATCACTACTTTTATAGTATATGAAAACCAGAACATTGCACTGCCCATAAAGGAAAGTGAACCAGACAAGTCTAGTAATTTCATAGTCTAAACTAAGTTAAACAGATACACACAAAAGCAGATAAACAATGAAAACTGTGGTTTCACTTTTTTTTTTTTCATTCTAAACATTAACTGTGATAGTGGTACTCCCAGGGATTTCTTAAAATATGAAATAAAATTTTCCTTTAATTTGACTATAATTAATAGATCAACTGTGCGTCCATTTCCCTCAAAATGAAGCTTATGTTAAGACACATTTCCCTCTTGTCTGCTCTTAAAGCCATGAACCCCCCGTGAATGGGCACTTTAATTCTTCTGCACTTTATTCACAGTGTGGTTGGATTTTTAAAAAATTAGGTCACACAGCCTGGTTTCTAGCATGGCCTCACTTCGCTTATTACCACCTAGTTCACAGTGATGGCACTGATGAGTCCTGCAAGGTCCAGGTTGTTCTAAACCAGATAGAAGGGTAATATTTCTGCTCAGAATTTTTCTGTTTGTATGAGCCATTGACAAGGCCTTCATCCCCGTCCCACCAGTGATTTCATGGAGCTGCTGCTCACCCTGCACCAGCACGCCAGACTCAGATGACCCGATGCTGCTCCCCCAGCTCAGCCGCAGCCCCTCCAGCGTGCTGGGCAAGGGCAGGGGACTTGCAGCAGCTCCATTCAGCAAGATGAGGGGAAGAAACCAGAGGGCCAGACTGCCTACAGAGTCAGTGGAAGCTCTTCCACCTGAATCTATGTGCTCTGGATCGCACGCTGGAGCCTTTGCAGGTGGTACGAAGCTTCCAGACAGAGAGAACATTCAACAAGTGTCTGCTTTATAGGACAAGCTCCCATTTAAAGTATTAGGAGACTTTGGGGTAAACTTGCCAAAAATTTATCCCAATTCCACGTAGTTTCAGACTCCACTCTGGACTAGAAAACCTGAATCCTATCTTTCAGCATAACAGCGCTCCCATCCCATGGATATGGCCTCCTCTGTAATATGAAGTATTTGCAGACCTCGTTTTCACTACAAACTCTCCTAGTGGAGATGTAGTGTGTATTGGCAGGAGAGTTTGCTAGCAGTGTTTATACCAGCTACCCAAATGACATAAGTTGTACCTCTCAATAGAGCTTTTCCTGGTATAAGAACATTAACCAGAACTGCCGATCTAATTAGTGGTATGTTTCTTTTCTTGTCTCCCCATGCTCTTAGCTGACAAAGTTGTATATGCAAAATGTTTGAATGCAGGCAGACCTATTACTTCTGGGGAAGCCGCACAATGGCCAGTAAATGATTCCAGCATTGATGGGGGTGCAGCGGGGGCTGAAGTGATACAGCAGTGATGCGTGATGAAGCAGCCTTCTGATGGATCCTGGGCAATGGCCAACAGTAATACAAAAAAATCTGGGGTGGGATTTAGGGTTGCAGGTTGCTCTTACAGAAGTTCTCCAGAGCCAAGGTAAAAGGAAACAGAAGACAACCACCAATGAAGCGAGCTTCTTAGTGATTTAAGCTGCTTAAGTCCTCTTATTCAACATGTGTACTAAACTCTCAGCCTTAAAATATCACAACAATTAGAAAAACTTCAGGATGTCACCTTCCCACTCAATGCTGTCTTTGTCATCCACATATATCTCCTCACTTGACTAACCAACACATTTTCCTTCTGGTAACATCCTACAATTACAACGACTCCTGGGAGAGCAAGATGGAAAGAGACTAAGACATGGCAGAGGGACTCTCTTCTCTCTTGCACATCACAGAATCATTTAGGCTGGAAGAGACCTTCAAGATCATCAAGTCCAACTGTCGACTTACTGAGTCCCATCACTAAACCATTTCTACAACAATTATTCCCACTTATTATTCCTATACTAACCATAATCAAACCTTTCCGCTCTTAAAGAATGTGAGGACAGCATGGAGCTCCCTGCCTGGCAAATGCTGAGGCTTGAATGTCCACCCAGCCTCAGTTTTACACTGCTGTCTTCCATTTAACTACTTAATTAAGGCTGCAGTTGTTACAACTTCTTGTTCCAGTGGTCGCTTTCCCACAAATTTACCTGGCGATATCAACAATAACATTGTCAGCTAAGTAATTAAATCATCTTCATTACTAGTGTAACACAGAAAGAACACAACTTGATTCCAGGTGGAATCTGCAATGCTGTCAATTTTAAAATATATTTTTAATGTAGGCAAATTTGATCTGGAGTCATAGAAAGAATAAATTTGGAAGACCACCAGGTCATTTTTACAGAATCCCTTTCATAAATGTAATTGCGCTTTAATGGAATTTACACTAGATACACACATAACCAAGAGAAAATTAGTGTACATCAGTTATGATAATGTTTTCTGTTGAGCACTGAAAAATTACTGGAAAACCATTTAATAATGGTCTTATGTTTTATAATACTGTCAGATGAGTGATTTCCTGCTCTAAGGAAAGGCACAGCCCCGCTGTGAATTTCATTGGGTTGCACTCAGGGACTGTTCCTATGTGTACAAGTGCTCTTAATAGTTATCTTGGTTGTGACTACATAAACTGAAGCCCAGAAGTGACCCCCTGCTCTGACAAAAGCCAGAGAAAAGAGATAGTTTTGGTATTATGGGAAGACGAATGAAAGATTTTTGGTATTTGTTTTTGAAGCTTTAGTTTTATCCTGGGATGACAGAGCGTGTAACCTTGTAAATACACCACTGGTAAACCATTTCAAATAACACCACGAGGATTAGGGAGATATGAACACTTTTAAGACTATTTCAGACATTTAAGAAAATCTTAGCAGCCCAGGGCTAGGGGCAGTGAACAGAGTAGGAGAGGACCTGCTTTCTCTAGCCTCAGTTCTGCCAGTTGTACAGGGTGTTTTATCTCCTTGGATCTTACTATTTTCTGTTTTACCTTCTTCCTTTTCTACTTACATTTCAGCGTCTCTGCTACAGCTAATTCGGTAATGCTACAAGCTTTATTTATGTACAGCATCACTGCTGTAATACAGCTCCTAATAATTTGTTTACCTCAAGACTGACAAATGAGACACTCCAGAAGAAATAAATCAGGAAGCACATTAAGACTGTGTAACTCATACACAAGGGCAGAGCTATTCCAATAGGCACTTCCACCAGAATTTCTGGGAGATTTAGGGTTGGCATGGCCAAGCACAGCTACAAGGGGCTGTCAGTTGAAAGAGGTACAGCCACACAACAAACTCCCTCTTCCCCAGCTCCCATTAGCTCCTTTATGGGGCTCACTGTTTAGATCAGAGCTGCACCTACCCCCCTACAACACAGATCTCAGCACTGATCTGGATTGTCCTACTTGTTGGGTTATTTTGACCCCACCATCCAGACGAACCATCCCTGTCAAGCTGCCATTCTTTTTTTCGCTGTCCTGCATTTTGGCTCCCTGGCTCTCCTCTAACACAACCAGGAGTGCCAAACCAGTGCAAAACTCAGCTTTTTCCAACTTTTAGGGCACAGTGGAGCTTGGAGGCATTTAATGGGCTTTGTTAAGAAAGCCTTATGCAGTTTGAAAGTGGATAATAAATAATTAGAGATATTGTCCCCCAAACATATTGTCCTACAACTGTAGCCAGAAAGGAAAACAAAGAAAAAAAAAAAAAAAAAAGGAAGACATCATAAGAGTTAATATCTGACCTGTTCTGCATTTTGTAGGGTCACTTTGTTTCCTAAACTCAGTGAAAGCAATACTGTGCATTTTTTTTCTACAGAAATATGCATTTGCGGTTTTGCCCATGTTACATAAAGCTAGGGTTCAGCTCCAAGTCATTGCAGCTGTCTTGTACAAAAGGTGGGCACACAGTTCTGATTCCTTCTAACAAAACGGGGTGAAACGGCATGTCCTGTATGTCTTTCCAAGATTTCAGAAGGAAGGAAACCATTACTTTTTTAAATATACCATCCTGAATGAAGGTGCTGTGGAAGAGGTGACAAGGATCTTCTGCTGTATTAGAACTCTTCATTGCTAATCATTTTCTTTCTAGGGCTAATGAACCTTGAAGCCAGATTTAAGAGTTTGCATATCACCTTCCACCAAAAGCAGTGAGGATGAAGGGCCCAGCCATCTACCTCTACTTGCTCCATCTTGCTTTAAAAGCAGGGTCAGTTGAGCTGTGTGCTCACATTTGCTGGGATTTGTTTAACTGACTTTCAGCATACCCTACTGTGCATGTAGGTTTGCAGCCACACAGGTTGCAATTTGAGTTCTGCTGAGAGCAAAACTGCAACTTTGAAAAGTTTTTAGGTGGTTGTGGTCAGGGTAAAGTGGCCATTTGGTGCTGTGCGCACTGTTTTTAAGCTCTGACCCTGCCTTTGATCTGCTTCCAATGCCTTCCCCCACATGCAGTCCACTAACAGAGCACAATGTGCTTCTTTCTCTGTGAGAATTTCTGTTTGTGTTTTTCGTTTGTGGTTTTTTTTTTTTTTTTATGGTTGTCTTGGTTTAGGGTTTTATTTGTTTTTATGTGAGAGATTCTCCCCATTCTCAACAAATCTGAAGTGTTTAGTATTAGTGGCAACAATTTAGTATTAGTGGCAACTACTCAAACTCTAGCAGGAAACACATGAAGTAAGAAAACTAAAGGCTGCCTAACTGAGGCTTTTTCTGTGACATATGAAAGCAGGGCTATGGTGGATCCCGATCTGGCTTCAGCTAGCTTTGTTCACAGCATAACATGAGCCTGTGCACCAAAGGTACACGGGAGATGTTTGACTTGGTCATCAGAGGCTCCCTTCACAGTTCCCAAGACATAGACACTTCATTTCACCCGCCATTTAAAATATCTACTTTAAGATGAGACTGAGTGATCACTTTTTTTTTTGTTTTTCCCATTGAGAGTAAAGAGAGACATGGGTGATAACTGTACCTTGCAGGTACATAGCTTTGCTAAACCAGCCTTGAAGTCATAAGCAGAGACAAGAGAGGAGAGATCGGGCCACTTACCAGAAGAAAGGGAAAACCAATTTTGGCATTAAGTCCCATGGTCTGCTTCAACATTTTACTTTAGAGAGTCACTAAAGAATAAAAGCAAAGACCCAAGAATTTACTTGGGCATCAAGGAGTAAATTTATTTCCCCCAGTCCCAGTTCAGGATTGCATCCATTAAACTACAGACCAAGATCTCTCCTGCCCCAGGATGTCACCATCCCTGGCTGCACAGGTCTACCTGCAGCGGGGCAGGGGTTGGGACACTCCCTCCATACAGAGACTGAGAGGGTCGAGTAACTTTGCAAGAGATCAGTAAAATCTGCTGTTAAAGAAACTTCCTAACACAGGAAACAGCTAGTAAAACGAACATTCATTTGCTAGAATAAAATTTACCCAGTAAAGTACTGTACATTTAAAAATTCTTAAGCACTTTCGATTTTTAAGTACAAATGAGCGTGGAACTCTGTCGTCATTGTTATTAAAGTCAAGAAATACATGTGTAGAGATAACACAAATATCTGCAGGTACATTACCTCTCCCTGTAGGGAAACTGTGCCATCCTCTTGGAGTGTGTATATGTACACATGCATACTTGTATGTGTGTGAATAAAGGCAGAGCTGGATTCAGGAAAGGAAACAATTACATTTGTCCAGTCTCTCTGGGAAAAAAAAGTTCAGATTATGATGTATTTTTCCTTAAATAAACAAACTACAAGTTGCAAAATAACAATTTAGAAAATTCACCTTTTTTATCAGCACAGATTTCTGAAGTATTAGAGACTACAATACATTTTATAAGATGATGAATTTGTAAATGTTTTCAAGAGTAAAACAAATATCATTTTAACCTCATGTATTATTTTTTTTAACTATAGCTATGATTAAGAGAAAACATTAATCTAACTGCTCGGTGCAAGTGGTAGTTGCTGTCTTGATTTAATGCATACAACAAATTAGCTCATGTTTAAAGCTGTAAGGATTTGTTTGGGCTTCTCATAGTCTGTTTGCCTTAATGTTATCCTACCATACTATCTTCTAAGTACGGGAAGTTTACTTGGAAACGTTTATTTATTTTTTTCAGTTGACCACAATTCCTTGAGATAATTGTTTTAACATTGCCTTTATGGCTGGGCTGTTTCAAATCTATATAGCATACCAAAATTATCTTGCGAGAACCTGTTGAATTTTTGTTAGTTTTCTCCCAGGATCCAACACTTTAAAAATGCTTTTCGTCTTTCAGCTTTTTAAAATGCTGTTCTCTTCATCCCTGAGATCATTTTCTGACAATAAGAGCTAGTGGGCTTCTAAGCCCTCTACTCAAAGCAGCTTCAAGGCATTTCCCTCCACCTCAGTTCTTTGTTTGATGAGTTTTCTCATGTCTACCCATGTAATTTTCACCAAGGTTCAGCCCAGAATTTCAGTAACGATTGCTCAACAACTAGCCAGCAGTGGACTCCATGTCTTCCAGGCCACTCACATGCTGCAAACTGCCTTCAGACCAGGGAACCACTGCAGCCAGAAAGAGTCAGTCCCTCAGAAGATGGAGAGTACAAGGGACCACTGCGAGTTCCTACAGGAACTACTGAGACGTTACATGGATGAGAATTGGGTAGGTCTGAACAAAATTAATTCACAATCCAGTTATAAATCAACTCATCACCTGCACAAACCTGTTTTAGGAAAATAATGTCAGTACACACTAACAGTCTCCAAGCCCAAATATTACAGCAGTCATGCTACAAAAATCTATCTCTAGGTGGCCCATCACATGACCATCAAAATACAGAATACCAGTAAGTCATTTGTATCTTGGGGGACTCTTCACCAAGTATTCCATAGGTTAAACTGCTCTTCCATTATTGCTGATAGACTGTGACTTTGTGTAGAGGCCTCTTCAGGACCAGGATCCATGTCACATATACTTATCACGAAGCAGCCTACGACCTGAAGAGCTTCCAGGCTTAGCAGATGTAGCACACAGCAGGAAAAAAAAAAGCCATGTTACCTTCAGTCTGAGGTTGGTGAGCTGAGGGACAGATTTGCTCTAGGTTTCACAGTAATCACTGGCAGAACTGGGAAACAATCCAAGGCCAGCATCGTAACCATTAAACCATGCTTGCTCTCCTGGCATGGAGAGAAACAGAAACATGCCAGAGATGGAAAGCAAACTCCAAGTAGTAGAATGGGCCCCTAAAGTATTTTGTTCCCTGGAGAGAGATTAAAGTCTTGCAGTACATATAAACACCTGCCTAATGATGACAGAATTGAATTTATTGCTTCATGCAGCAAAAATGCCTCAGAAATAAGATACTAGACTTACTATTGAGATCATCCAAAACGTACCACGTGTTGTAGTTATCACAGACTTCAGGTGATCAGCCTAAAACATCTGCAGCACATGTACTATCTGGTGAACACCAAGGCACAGCTCATAGAAACTCTGCCTGGGACCCTCCGGAGATTGTAAAGTAGCTGAGACATGATAGACTCGAAAGAACACCTCACTTCATGAACCTCCACCACTACCCCAGCACAGCAGCTCCGGCGGAAGCGCTGCCAAATGCCTAAACTACACACCCTCTTCTTCAGCTTATCATGCTCTTCGCTTAGTGAAAACACATTTCTGAGGCTGGGATAATAAGTTTGAACAGAGACCTTACCACAGAACTGCTGCACCCTTTCCTTTGGGAATTAAACATCTTCTATAAGCACTTAAACCATAAAGTATTTCTAAAAGTAGTATACAGGGCTTCAAAAATGTTAATCAAATGCAACATTTTAAACAAACAAATCTTTGTAAACCTTCCTGATACATCCACATGGTCAAAAAACAAAGCAGCTACAACATAACAAGCATCTGTTAGAAAAAGTAGTATCAGCTTATAAGCTGCCCATACAAAACAGCTTACCAGCTTTACTGTGTTCACAATTGGTATGAGTAAGGGCAATTTCCATTAAACTGTCTATACTAAATTTGACACTGATGTGAAAGGTGAAGTATTATAATTAATATATTGGCTGTAAAATCATTAAAAACACAGTACAAATGGCAAAACAATCTACACTGTAGTCATCTGATATTGTTGGATTTCTTTTCTCTTATGAAAAAAATGTTTTCATGGCTTTTTATTGTTAGAAGATGTAATCAAGATGGTAGCTCTAGACTGAAGAGAGTAAATCATGCAGGTTGAGGAGGAACCATACTTGCAGATCGTAAATTAGGTGAAAAGGATCCATATTTATTTATTTTCATTTCTTCTCCTCTGGGCAAAATTCCCTATTTTATTATCTGGAGCAACTGGCAAATATTTCAAAATACAGTCCTTACAAATTACAAATTTAACTTCACTCCTCAGATTGCAGGCCAACAACAGCTAAGTGAAAGAAAAAAACAAATAAATCCTTGCCCCCACTCACCCTTTCACCACCTTCAAAATTCTGTTCCTCTCAGAAAAACTTAAGAGAACTGGTGAACTTTGCAGTATGCCAGCTAAGTCAATGTGCATGGACTATTTTAGATCAAAGGGAGAAATGCTTTCTGAAGTGCCAAGAGCTCCCTCACTATTACACCAGAAAAGTGCCAGCTCACCTTTTCTGATGGCTGAAATATTGTGGGGAGAGATGAGCTACTGTCTAATATAGGCAGGCCTGGGTCATTAGAGATCCTACAGAGCAGCAGAAGAAATGACTTACAGCTCCTTTTGGAAACAGCCCATCCTGGTGCTCAAAGGCAATATACTTGCAGGGCAACAGACAGCATGTGCCAAATTCAGTCCTGCCAGTTTCTGAACTGGGTAGACAAGTGGTTCCAAGTGAAGTGCATCACAGTAATGTAATTCCCAAGATGGCAAAGTCCACTGTAAGACCTGAGAAACCCCAGCAGGCAAAAAGCTTAAAAACATTTTAATCTGATCACCTACAAGCATGTAGAAAGCGAACTGGATTAGGTGTGTTCTCAGTTCTAGTCTTCTCAAGTAACAGTAAAAGGGCTTATTGCTTCCTTCACTTCAGTGACTACTACACTGAACCACCTACAGCCCCTGTTAGTCTTCATTTTTGGGCCAGATGCTAATTAAGCAGGTTCCTGAAAAAGTCTAGTAAAAACATTCTAGCCACCCAAACTTCTTGACTTCCAGAGGACTGAAGTAGCCACCCCTCTTTGCTTCTTCTCTGGAAGTGCTATTAAATCTTTTGTAACTTTTAATGGCTGTGATGATGGAACAAGAGACTTTGGGCACCTCTCTGGGTTCTTTTAGTATTCCTAGGTGTATGTCTGCCATATCCTTTCCTATCAGGAATGCCCCACAGGATGAGACCAATGATCCACTTGCCCCGTTTTGTCTCACACAGTGGTTGTTGCAGAAGTTGCTCAGGGAGAGCAGACAGAACAAGACTATCTGAGGTCCAATCTTCGTACTCCTCCTGCATCCTGCTATTAGATTAGGAACATCATAAGCAATATCCCTATCTATTCCCAAAAGTATCTGATTTGCACCTTTTATCCATTAATCTGTCTAATACATTTTGAATTTCTTGATATGTGTTGACTTCATACTTTCTTGCAATAGTAAGTTGCACAAGTTTATCAAATGCTTTGAAGAAAGACACTTTTTAAAATCTATTTTAAATTGTCTCCTATCAGTTTCAATTCACATCCCCAAAATGGTATTATAGGACCTGGTATGTAAGTTTAGCATTCATTTTCTGCACTGCCTTCTTGATCTGGTAAATCAACCAGAACCCTGTTGAACCTTACTCTCCAAATTGAAGTGAGAGCATACGCCTGGTGTTACATCCCCTTAATAACTTTAGATGTTTTTTGTTTGTTCGTTTGTTTTTCTCATGTCTTTATTACACTCTTCTCAAAGTGTGGAGATCAACTACATGCAGCACTCAAGATGTGGGTGTACAAAGATTTTCTACAGTGGCAAAATGATGTCTTTGGTTGTGTTCTCAGTACCCTCCTGATATGGGTAATTTTGGCTGCAGCTGAATATTGAGCCAATGATGACAAAGAGCTGCTAACTCAGCATGACTTGGATTATTCTAAATAACCACAAAGTTGTTTTGGAGACACCCAAATTAAGTCCAGACAAGTGACTAGACTAACACAACACGGGATAATACTATGCAGAGATACATGCTTAAGCCCTGGAAGATAACTCCATTAATGGAGTTCACAGACTCCTAGATTTACAGTACTACACTCAGCTAGGTTGTCTACAATTACAGTGCATTGGATAAAAAGAACAGTCCAACAGTCTCTCCCATGCTTCTAAAACGTTTTCAGAATGATACCTCTCTTTTGAGTAGCTCTCCCCTCTACTTCCAAGACGGCCAGAGCACTGTATGCACTGTGAACATCTCAATTATCAATAAAAATCAGTGACTAACAAATTCTCCCCAATTTAAAACTTGTTTTCAATCACTGAGAAAAATTACCAGTACTCCATATGAAGGCCAACGCATAGCTGTTATGTGACAGCAGAGAATGAGAAGTATGAACTACTTCCTCCTCACCCAATGCCGCATGTCTTCTCCCTCCCCGTGTACACCACTGATGCACCTCAAAAAATATTTATGAGTTCTCATTCAAGTACTTCAGCTGATAAATTTAATATCACATTCCCTGGGGTAAGCAAAAAATAAAATATTGCATTGGCTTTTGCACATGTGGAGATTATATTACTTTACAATGAAACCCAGCAAGCTGCATGTTACAGTTTTTACCACAATCTCCTTGGTAGGAATGTTTCAAATACATTGCATATGTGTGAATACAATATAAGCATACTGAAATGCTTTGAACGCTGTAATACATCAGACACTTGAGGGAGCAGAGACAAAAAAAAAAATAATAATGCTTTCACCTATCCTGGCTCTTAAATCTGTGTAATCTGTTAAATGCTTCGTTTGACACTGGTGTTTTCTAGTCCCATACAGTGCTACTTAGCTAGCCAATGTACAAAGCAAATTTCTAAACAATCGACTACTCAAACATATCCCCAAAACCTCCGCAAATTTTCTGGCTAATTCATTAAATAAGATGTCTCTGTGAAAGCAAGCGAGCAGACAATACCGCTTGCTCTGTGCATTACAGCTCCGAGAAAAACAGATTAGAGTCACAGCTGTACAACAAAGCCCTCTGGTTTATGCAAACGCATTTCTACACGCCGTAAAAGCCGAAGCATCTGACTCATTTGGATTTTACAAGGCTGCAGTGCTGGAAAATATGCATAAAAATCGACAGCATTCAAAGGCGTTAGAGAGTTTCAGTCCCCCGCTTGTTCGCTCCGCGGCCGGCCCGGCGGGACCAGCGCAGCACCTGCCGCCGCCCCTCCCCAGGCCGCTGCCGGGCCGCGGCCGCCCCGTGCCCGCAGCACTGCCGCCATCTTGTGTCGCAGCCGGGCAGCGCCGCGCCGCCACGGCGCCGCTCCAAAACGGCGCTGGGTTAAACACCCAGGGGCGAGCATTTACCAAAAAAAAAATATAAAGAAAAAAATTAGCAACCCAACCGATGTTATCCGTGCTAAATATCTCACTCGCCCAAGCTGGTCGTGGTGGCGCCATGCGCACGCTGGTTTGCCTCAGTACCACAGTGACTGATGGGTCAAACTGTCTTCAGCTTCATTCGTCTGAGACTCCTGTATGCTTTATTTCTCAGAAATAAGGTAACTTTCTGTGCTTAAAGCAAGGTTTCAATAGTTGTGAATGTCTGGCAGTTCCACAGAACAAGGCTCAGGCAAGCTGGGGCACCCAGAAAATAAACACGCATCACCCTCTGTGAACATTTCCGAGTGATTTGCCTAAGAGGAGCTCAACATAGGAGCTCTCATAGGAGCTCAACGGCAGAGGTCAAATCTACATCACCATTTTTAACCACAAAACCATAGGTGGCTTTTTTATTTTTTATTATTTATATATACATATATACATATAAAGCAGCCTGTGGAGGACTAGTTTGCTTACTAGTTGAGAGAATCTTTTACCCCCTTTTGCTACCAGCTGAAAGCTGGAAAGTAAGGGGTAACAATTGTTCAGAGTGTTGATCTAAATCCAAATCTCAATTAGATGCTCCATTTAAAACCAAACTTGCACATTTTTGGCAGCCTCAAACAATAACATTAGGCCTGAACTGTTACTGGGATTCAGAGATAATTTCTCTTAACTAAAAAATAAAGCACAATCAGGATAATGTGACATTCTCTACGCTGTTGCCCAAGTTTTATTAGTTCAAAAGATAAAAACATTTAAGGTTCCCAGGACAGATGCATTAGCTAGTGCAAATGTAGCTGATGCAATGAACTAATACCAACAAAAGAGATCCGAATTGTGCAACTAGCATGTAATCACAAGCTGAAAAGGAAACATTTTCCAACTCACTTCAGAACAAAATGTTCCTGCATATTGCTTCAGCCTTCTAACAGATTTGCTATGAGGACTTGTTTTCAATTGTTGCAGTATGTGTGGCCATCCAGGACTTTTTTTTTTTTTTTTTTTTCCAAATACAGAAGAGATACATACATAAGGTGGAGCAGAAGGAAATACTGCTTTAGTCTATACGTCTATATTACTCTGAAAGAACAGCTATCACCAGTGTGCTGCTTGCCTCCTCTCCAAAAAGTGCCTTGTGAAGAGGCTACAGGTTGTGAACAGCTTGCCTGCAGATGCTGGCATTCTGGGGAACATGGGATCCTGAGCTGTAAGCGGCAAGGTGCACCTTCCTTCATGGAGGCAGGGAGCACATGCCAAAGAAGAGAAGAGGAACAGTTGGGCCTGGATGTTCCCAAAAGAAACACACCTGCTCAGGATACATCCCCCCAGTGCAAAACTCCTCCATGATCGTATATGAATCCTTTTTGAGTCACTACACAAGCAATTAACAAATCCATCTCTATCCTTAAATAGTCTGGGAGAACAGATTGAGGCAGACCAATTCACCAAAGAATATTAAACCTTTAGGTAGCGCTCCCCATTTCTGAAGAGGTTTAGCCCTTGTCATCCTTCTATGTAGACATCATGAAAACAGAAACCTTTTGTGAAAACCTGGAAAACAATAGCAAAGTAACCTTGCAGGCACTTAAAAGGAGCTTGTCACAAATGTGATGCTGAGCATATGAAAAAAATATTTATTTATTGACACTATTGAACAGCATTCCAACAATTGTTTTGCAGTCTAAGCAACAAATGAATGAAGTAAGTCTGTATCAGAAAAGGCCCTGACAAATGCAAGATGAGCACCTTGTGCATCATACAGGAATGGGTTCACGCCATGGTTCACATCAAGAAGGCCCACCTGGAGATAAACAAAGAGAGGGAGATTGCACCAAGGTGGTGAGAGAAATTGTATGTTAAACTGCAAACAAGGAGTCAGGAATGTGAAGAATTATGGCAAAACTGAAATACAGATGCCATCTCATAGGCTTGAAGGCCAGAAAAATGACACTACTGTTTGCAATAATCAGAAAAGGATCAAGATAATGCTACTCTTAAGAGGCAATATTAAAAGATGTCATGATGAGTTTGAAACAGATGGTTAGATAGTCATGAGGAAACAGTCAGATTAATCTGAGATTTTGATTTGGATATAAAATATACACATGAAATGGAAAGGTAAAAGTCAGTCAATGCAGAAATGGGAATGGAATTTATATGTATTAAAAGGTATAGCAGCTTGCTAAATTCCATGCACATGAAAGTATCTTATATGTGTGCTGACATACATTGTATTTTTCTACCCTGAAAGAAGCAATGCTGAAGAGTGTTACTTGAATATTGTCCACTCAAATGGGGGGGAAGAAAAAAAATATATATATATATATTTACCATATCTTGTATTGATATACAAACACCTTTTATATGTGGTATCTGAGGGTGTTTCATTTTTTGTGGATGAGTTCTACAATGCATGACCTCCATTCCCTTAAACACATACTCTTAAAATTAGAAACATTTCAGTATTTTTCCCCCTATTTGCCTTCCTAAACCTGTCCTAAGTATCTGCATTATGTTATCCAACACACTGGCTGCTAACAGTACAATCAATATAAAAGGTTACTTAGGGGGCATGGCTTTTTTCAACTCGGTCCTCAACATACAAAGCTTATTTTTACCAAGAATTTGAAGTCTTTCACTGTGGAAAGTATCTTAGAACCATTTGAATAGGGAATGAAAAAAAATAATAATAATAAAAAGGAAAAACTGAAGCATACTGGAATTACAACTTTTTGGAGCAAGAAATCAGGAAATTTGCTTTAATAAACATTTGTCTGCATGTCAGCATAAAATGTATTTTTTCAGTTTCATAACTTGATTGTAAAATTTTACAGGGCAGGAACCTCGCATACCAGACACTGGCCTAAATGCCTATTATTTCATTGCTTTTAGAAAAGAATATCTGACCACCTATTCATTGGTATTTTTACAAGAATATTAAGGTATAAAGTAGTCTACTGTTGTGCTTCAAACAGTAAAACTTATGACAATAACTTCAATAAGGCTACAGCAAAGATGAACAGAGTCCTGATATTTACTGAGCTAGAAACCTACTCAGAGTTTAAAAATAACTTCCAATCACTTCAGCGAAAAAAAGTCTAGGCTGATTTGTACATAAATATTTTCCACTTGTGAATATTTTTGTATAACTCTGCTTTGTACCTAGTAATCTTTCAGCAATATGAAACATCAGGATTTCTTTTTAATAAACCAATCAGGTACAAATAAAATTATATCAATTTGTAAATTTTAGGAAAATGCAGTTATTTTCCTTAGAGAAAACATCCCCATTTTATGTAATACTGTACTGGTGGCACAAGTCCCAGTGAAAATATTTTAAATACTTTTGCTTAAATACTATAAAGTCTCCATAACTGCTTTTGAACTGGAAGAGCAGGGGAAATGCTCCTGTAAGTCAAGGTTACTCTCAAATTAGTTCTCACCAGTTCATATAGTATTACATGACCCAGACACTTTGGGGATTGAAAGGAGGAAGGACAGTTACCAATGCCGGAAAGTTCAAAGGTCATGTTTTACTTCCATAAAATTACACCATCGATTCCAGTAGCTACGTGAAGCAATCAACATGGATTTAGGGTATTCTACTGGTGGACCTTCATACAAAAATAATGCTAATGCATGAGAAAGCGACTATGTAGGATCATTACATATGACAGCATACTAATTACATCATGTGTTCAACTTGGTTGTAAGATCCTAAAAATAAACATTTGCTTGCTAACCAATGGCTGGGAAAAAAAAAAAAACTGTCTAAAATTAACTGTCTTTACTTAACTGTCTAAAACTAATTGCCTATAACCCTTGAGAAAATTTGCCATTTCTTGTTTTCCTTCAGGCTACATAAATCAAGCCACAGCTCTGCGCTTGTCCACCACCCAGTATCCGGTTCAATAGCTAAACACGGTTAAAAATCCTCCTGAGGTTTCAAACCCCAAACACATCCTCTCCAATGTAGAGGGCAAAACTGACAAATGGATCCATGCTCAGGGATCCTTCTCAGCACTGGATGGGAGATCTTGGTAAGGTCTTCAGAGAGTGAAGCACGTTGTCCACACCAACCTTAGCATGGCAGACACAACAGGAGCACTGGCTGACAGCTGGGGCATGCAAGTCCTACAGTATGACGAACAGAACCAAGCTGGTGTTGGCAATTCGCAATCAAGAACATTAAACAGAAAATGTTCTGTTTTGCACTTGTTTGTAGCAGGAAGTGTTAAGGATAGTGTGTTTTAACACCAAATATATTTTTCTGTGTGTGGGATTAATGCTCCCCAGCCAGAACATACTTTCGGCATTAAATAAAATTGGCATATGTACTTTTCTCTTGGCAGAGCTGCCAAGAGAATAAACAACACTGTCCGAAGGGTGAAGCTCTCAGATGTGGGTGCACAGCGACTTGCTGCTGACAAGCCGTGTCTGTCCATCCGTCCATCCCATCTCCATGACATTTGTGCTACTGTAAAACTCAGCAGCATATTACACTGGGAGCTCCTGATGTGAATGACCCGTCCTGATAACGAATCCCTCCCAGTGAGCACTCAGCTTCCCACTACATCACGAGGACATCTACCTTCTCCCTAACCAAACTTGCATACCACAAAAGATCACTGCCATTATGCCCGACTCTAAGGGACTCAGTAAAGCAGTGGCATTGCCATGGCAAAACGTGGATGACAGCTGTAATTGGCTCCCCAACAAGAACCACAGCCAAATTTACAACTTCATCACAGCAGGAGCTGTGCAAATGCAAGGCATGGGATGGGTGAGCACCCAGATGCTCAAGAGTTTTTAAACTAAGACAAAGAGACACATACAGGACACAGACCCAGTACTGGCCAGCATGACATGCAGCTGGCTCCAAAACAAAATGAGCTTTCCCAGTCACAAGGTATTTTTATCTTGAATCCCCCCCATAGGACACTGCTAATACTATCTAGATGTCTCTACTCACACCTTCAGCGACATTTCTTCATAGCACTTTCCTAGCTTCTTCCTTCACAAATACAACCCAAATTAAGAAATCTCACATTGCTGTAAGTTACCAGTCTTTGTGGATAGATGATCTTCCACATGTAGGCCATAACTCTGACTAGGGTTTTGTTCCTGAAATGCAGTACCACTTGGATGTTTTTGTAATAGCCAGACAGAAAATCGAGTGACAATACTGCCATCTAGCAGTGAATACATACTTTGAATTATTTTTCTCTGTAAGAGGTGTTGGGAGAAGCACAAATGGGAAAAACTTCAGATATTACACAACAGACTTCCACATCCTGAGTGTATGAAGGTAATTAAGTAACATTCAGACAACCTCTACGTAATTTTATTAAAGGAAAAGGTTATCACCTTTATTTAACTTCTCAGATACAGTTCTTCAAGATCAATCATTTCAGCATTACAATTCACCTGGACACTTCCTGTTTCTTCTCCCAGTGCGATCCTTCAACTTCTCTCCTCTAAAACCAAATTAAGAAATAGTCCCATCCAAAGCTTCAACATGGATTGGTGCATGTGCTTCACATTGAAAGACACCACTGATTTTTAAGAAAAGTTGTACAAACAGAAGTTTAGTGTTGAGTTGGCCTCCAGTGCATTAAGTTTCACTCAGAAGGGCATAACCAGATAAATTTTAGCATCTATCATTTGCCCATGCTGAAACCACAATTTTACCAAAAAGCTCCAGAACCTTAAGCAGGTTAGACGAACCTCATGTGATCGTATATGTGCAGAAGGTAAATATTTGTACATGACTTACTTGTTTAAAAAGTCCCTTTGTAGTCTAGGGCAAAGTCCATCTGAATTAGGCATCATTCCCTTTCATTCTCGTGCATAATGTTAAAAAAGCATCATGTTTTAGCCAAAACACAAACATCTGGAAGTGTTCAATTAGCTTACACAGGCTCAAAAACTTCCTCAGATTTGAGCTTGCAAGTCTGGGGATTTTATCTTGTTGATGAATCTTCACCCACTAACCCAGAGGAGCTTACTGAATTGCAAATTAGTTGCTCCCAGTCCAAAGATATAAGGACTGGACAGGATTTACTATTCCTATATATATTCTGGTACAGAAGCATCAACAACTTTCAACCTCTGCTGCAGACAGGCTATTGAACCCAGGTACCAAGCTCCAGTTTGGGATCCCAAATCCCACTGTAGATTTAGCTATGATGGAGCACAGGACCAAGGCAAAGCAAACCATAAATATAGACTGCCACCAGCACTACTGTTTCATATAGTTTTCTCAAGCATATAGCTGGGAACATTATAAAAATGCTAAGGACAAGGATGCCTAAGTAGTTTATGTATTTTCAAAAAGAAACCCAAATCCATGGAAGATGCAGTCCCTTAAGACAAAAGGAAGTCTACTTTGGCATGTGCCTATATACAAGTGATATACTCAAGGCTTATTAGCCAAACCAAACTGACAAAGTTTTGCAGTCTTCACACTCCACTTAGAAAGGCACATTCATACAAGTTATATTGTTTAGAAGCCTTTAGTAATCCAGTGAGATCTGCAACCAAGGCTCTTACCTACAACAGAATTTCGTAATTTCAGCTATATGCAAAAAGCTCAGAATAGTAATTGGAAATATTCATCATACACTTGTTCATACCAACTGTAACTTGTTACCAATTTACCCAATTTATACCTCCACTTGCAACATGATTAACATTCATGCAAGTGTTATGAAGTTGTGTTTAACACCTTTACTGCAAAGTTGCAGACCAGAGTGAAAGTACCTAAGTTAAGCAATAAACATGGTTCTTACTTTTATCCAGTCTTGGAACATGAAATAATACTTGAAAGGCTACCACAGAAACCTCTCAGAAATCAGGTCACCCAGATCTGGCTACTGGGAAGGTGTCCAAGAGTGTCATGGCAAAAATAAAAAAAGCAAAGCACCACACAAGATAAACCTTCTGAGCTTTAGTGAGAGCTGCAGGAAAGTCAATCTGCTTGCTGAGCCCAACATTTAGAGATGCCTGCCTCTTTACTACACAAATGGCTGGGGATACAAAGAAAAAAGTGTGACAAGCAATAATGAAAATTTAAGTTCAAGAGCCTGAGAAGTAGATATGCATTCCAGCCTCCTCATGTGTACAGGTGCCCAGCCCCACATCATCACTATAGTCATGCCCTACTCACCAGTGTAACAGAGCAAATCCTCGAGCCTACTTAAGAGCTGCTCTACTTTGCAGAAAATGCAAGACATGCAAAACTTGCAGGAGAGAGGTGATCTTAAACCTGTTCCAATCCTGCCTCATTTCCAAAAAACAGAAAATTGACAAATGAGTTCTGTACCCTTACCACTGTCAGTGAAATCAAGCCACTGGACAAGTCAGTTAAGCACTGCCTTGTTTGAGCAGTGATCTCAAATTTGGCTACCCTTACTGCCAAGAACTCTCACACAATCACAAGTGCATGGCAATACTACTTACACCAAAGTAATCCACCCATTATTTGCTTCAAAACTGAGGGAAGGAAAATACACCTAGTGGCAAGTCAGTCTCCTGAATAAATTAAGATGTATTTAAAGAATTCCTGCAACATCTCAGAAGATTTGGGTAACAATTAAGGCAGTTCTCCTCACTTGTTTCAGTAGAGGGAGCCAAATTTTCATCACAGATGCAGCAGTACTTCAGACTTACCCACACACACATTAGTCTGGAACCCCTGCAGAAGTAGAGGCCTAAGCACTGTCAGACCAGGTGCAAGCAAAGATCATAATCAACTGTCTGCACTTATGCAATCCAGAAGCTGTGACAAGTTCCCTACACAGCTAACCTTCATGTTAGGAATAGTAAAGGAAGCACCATGGAACAGGAGTTGCAGGGATTCCCACCACCTTTTTAGGAAACAGTTAAAATATTTGAGAACTATTCCAAGACCTGTGAAGTTCTTAAATCTGATGTTATCCTTTACAATCCAAAGAATTATTCCACAGACCCATTAAACCCACACATTAAACACACACACTCTCTCATCAGGCTCAAAATTTATTTTTCATTTCTTGCACTTGAAGTACTCTTCGATGACATCTTTGGCCTGAGATTCCTTGCCATAGTCCTGTAACACAGAATAACCCATTATTAACATACAGACCCATTCCAGAGTTTATATCCCACTTTTAAAAGGACAACAGGACAACTGATTCTGACAGCATTTCTCAAGGCACTCCCCAAATACACCCTTCCAAAAAAGTAATCTCAAGAGAAATCAGATCTACCAGCTGCTTTCCCTTAGTTATTCAAGGACTATTCTACTTTATCTAAGCATAACCATTAGCACAGATCCATGCAGGCTTTTCATTTCTGCTTAAAGCAAGTCAAAATCAGAATGTGAAACAGTAACAAGTATGTAAATACATGCAAAAGCCATTACTGCGTATGGTGAAGATGTAGCCATCTCTTGGGACCTCAAAGACAACAAAGTCTTCAAGGCTCGTACTGTGGCTTTACTTTACCAGCATTATTTTAAAATACACTCTGCAAAACACTTTCAAGTTGAGCAGACATTATTAACTGGATTTTACTCTTAAGATTCTTTTCTAGTATGTTCTCCTTAGTGCTTCTTGGCAAGAGGCCACAAGAGCATCCTTACATTTCCTTATACGCTCACTTGCAGAAGAAATAAGCAAGTATCAACTTACTTTAACAACCACACAGCTGCAGCCCACGACTTTGCGAGGCTTTCCTTCTCTGTCGATCTTGCAGAGTCCTACCCATTCGCCCAGCTTTTTGTTGTCATCAACCTGCATAAAATATTGCAACACATTAGCACTAGTAATTTCTAACATAACTGGGTTCAACAGAAAAGCTGCTGTACTCTCAGAAGTATTGGGTAACATATGGCTGCTTTCCTCACAAGTATCAGTAGAGGGAGCCAAAGTCTCATCACTGTACAGCTCCTATGTTCTCTAATTTGAAGATGAAGTCCCGTGAAGACTTCCAACACTCCGTGACCACTAACTAATGAATTCCCTATCTTAGCATACAGGACAAAAGCTCACTTCAGCTTTCTAAGATACATGATACACATCCTTAGCCATTTTTATATCTGTGGTTTTAGCGTTGCTTGTATGAGAACCACACAGAACTGAGAAGTCACTGCTGCTTTCAGAAATCGCTCAGATAAGCCATATACAGAATTACAGCACAGTGTTTCAAGGTTCAGCTCTTTATATGAAACGAGTAGCTTAGATTGCTAGCACAGTAACCGTTCCAGACTTGTCTGAATTTTGTACACTCACCTTTATCAGGTTGATCTGGTGTTCTGCACAGAGTGCTTCAACTAGCTTCACGTACATGGGTTCATCACAATTTGAAGCCAGGACACAAAGATGGGCTTGGCGCCTGAAGAAAAAGAAAACAGACAAATGTAACTTCAAATGCTGACCAAGCCTTCTTTAGTAATCAAAACCATGACAAACAGAACAACACGTGCATTTGTAGTATTTTTTTAGTCTTGATATACTTCTTTTGAAATACTGAAAGTGTTTTTGATATAATTACAAGCACTTATTGTTTCTCAAACACAACACACTACTTACGGATTGTTAGCTTTATTATCAGATTCTATTCCAGTTTCAGAAGCTTTTAGAAACCCCACTAAATTAAATCTCAATCACTGAAAAAAGGTGTAATGACTGGAAAAACACTAGGTCACAAACAACTGGTATCTTTAGTAGAAAGCAACAAAGTCACAAGTTGATTTTTGCTCTTTACCTCATATTGCAGTAATTCAACATTACAATTATTAAAAAAATGAATTTCTATGTCAAATTGTTATAAGCTCTTCAGAACAATCTTTTCTACTTACGTCCAAAGAAGCTGTTATGACAGGGCCCCAATTCTAATTAGGATCTTTGTATACTGCAGTACAATGTTAAGAATATCAAAGGGATACCTGACAACAAAGAGAGCTGTATAGGTCTTCTATGCTTAATTTAATTTGACCACAGCAAACAAATCCTATGTTCTCTACAGCCTTCTTCACAACAAACTTCACCAGAATGTTTCAGAAACAGCTTCCAGGCAAGAACCATCACACACAAACACACTTAAGCCGTGCACATCCATCATCCTCTGAACTCACATTACATAAGTTACCAACTATTTTTCAGCCAGTAAGTTCAATTTCTCTCATTCAGTACCTTATCTTGGAGCTTTTCGCATACAGGTTTGTCAGACCACTGTTATCACTCATAACAGGAGTGAAGGGGTATCCGACAATTTGTGGAGTCATCACTCAAACACTGTAGCTTTACTTCAACATTAAGGCTATTGTTAAAAGTTTGTGCCTATGCAGATAGGTGGCCTACTTCATGTTACCAGAAACCATAACTGTATTCTACAACTGGCACATGAATGACAGGTTTAAAATTGTTTTGATATAGTACCAAAGCAATTATTTTCAGCTACAACAAATAAAGTGAAGCTGAAAAAAATAAAGGCAAGATCTTTTTTATAAGAGCTAAAGCAAGTGTTCCAGTTTAAGTCTGACATATGTGCTAGGCCTCCCAGATCAAATTTTTATCAAGGTTTAGGAGATTATCATTTCCTAAAACACAACAGTAAGCCTCAGATTTCCATAGCTTCACATAGCCAATCCACTGTCTTCACAAAATCAATCTACATGAAAATTTGACGGCCCTGGGACTGCAAAAAGACTGAATCTAGTATACTAAATGCTGCCATCCTCGAGTCATTGAGTTTTGTGTCAGCATTTTAAGGTCACAGTTAAAAGCATTGAAAAAAAAACACTACCAGAAAAAGCATGGTTATGCTAAAACATTCAACTACAAAAATCTGTACTAAAAACGCACTGTATGTATTTAGCATACTTCTTCACAATATACCCCACCCAGTTTTGCTATTCACCACAAATTAGACAGGAAATACTAGACACTTACTTGTCCAAGGCTTTAGCTGCTTCACGAATACCACGAGCCAGGCCATCGTGGATAAGTGCGGTCTTCAGCACTTCTTGGAGGGCGGTGTTAACGTCCATTACACCTCCAGCAGTAATGCTAAACAGAAGACAGACATTATTGCTCTGTCCATGCCAAAATCTTCACACCTCTAAGCAGAAGCTTCCCGTTCACCTGCAAGTATCCAACCATTAAAAAATTACAGCAGAAGAGCAAACCGAGGAGCTAAATCAGAGCAAGAAAGTGTGAAACAGAAGCAGTTGAGACAAATCTCAAGAAACCCCATCGGGGCGCCTGCCAGCTTACGCGCCCCTTACAAAGGGGAAGGAAAACGGCGTGCAGAGCCTCCCCGCCAGCAGGAGCTCACACCGAGCGCCCGCCCGCAGAAAGGGAGTGGCGGCAGCACGCCGGGGGCCGCGTGTGCAGCGGCCCCAGCAGCCGGCCGAGGCGGAGCGGCGCGACACGGGGCGCTCAGGCCCAGGCAGCCCCCCGCCTCCGTCCGTCCCCTTCCCCCCTCTCCCACCCCCCCAAGCCCCATCCCCGCTCACCCTTCCTCGGCCATGGCCCTCTCGGTGGGTGCCGCTCCCGCCCGGCTTCCTGCTGCAAATACAGACACAGACCGGCGCGGTGAGTGCCGGCGGCCCCCCCGCAGCCCCCGCCCGGCGCCCCCCCGCCGCGATGCCCGGCCGGCCGCGGGGATGGAGCCCGGCAGGCCCCGCCACCGCCACGCTCACCCGCCGCCGCCGACAGCCGCACGCCGAAGAGGGGGCGGGGCTTCCGCCTCACGCTCTTATAGCGGCCGAGGACCCCGGCGCGCGCGGGGACGGCGGCTGCCCGCGGCGGTGCCTGACGGAAAGTAACCAGAAGGCGGGGGGGGGCTGCGCTTACTCCCCGCACCCAGAGCTACCAAGCGCAGGGCTGTCAGGAACAACGCTGCCCGTTCCTCACGCTGGCAGCCTGCAAGGTTTACGTGATCACCGCGAAGTATTGCCACTGATCTAAGGAGTTTTTGTACTGAGGGCAACAATAAACCATTCCCTCCCTCAGTATCGTCACGGACACAAGAAGTCAGCCAAAAGGCGCGTTAGGGTTGTTGGGTACATGCCATGTATTTTCTCTCCAGGAGATGGAAGTATGCACATCTGAAAGATCCCTGTTACAGCAGAGGTCATAATCACAAGGAAATTATAGTCCCTGGAAGTCAAATATGTAAAAACAGATTTCCTAGACCAGTTGCAAGGCAACAAACCTGTTACCTACATAGAGGGGAGGTGTTCGTTGGCACTGAACTCTGTGTTGCAATGTTGGTATAGCACAGTAGGTATATGTATATAATAATTAAAGAAAATATACGATCCAGTTTGAAAGTCCACTCCACTATACAGCCTGTTAACACCAACTCAGCATTCATGTGGGCGCAGCACACTGTTGGCATTCCACCTGCTCTACCATTCTGTCCAGTTTCCTACAACGAGTTGTGGTGGTTTTACCCAGCCGGGCAGCCGAGCTCCACCACAACCGCTCTCTCACTCCCCCTCCTCAAAAGGAAAGGGAGAGAAAATACAATGGAAAGGGCTCAAGGGTTGAGATAAGGACAGGAAGATCACTCAACAATTATCATCACAGGCAAAATGGACTCAGCACAGGGAGATTAATCTAATTTATTACCTGTTACTAACAAATTACAGCAGTGAGAAACTAAAAAAAAAAAAACTACCAACACCTTCCCCCCAACCGCCCTCTTCCACCTCCTCCCCCCGCACAGCACGGGTCCCCCACGGGCGGCAGCTCCCCCCAGACCCCCTGCTCCTGCGTGGGCTCCTCTCCACGGGCTGCAGCTCCGGCCCGGGGCCTGCTCCTGCGGGGGCTCTCCATGGGCCGCAGCCTCCTCCAGGCCACATCCACCTGCTCCACCGGGGGCTCCTCCACGGGCTGCAGCGTGGAGATCTGCTCCGTGTGGGACCCGTGGGCTGCAGGGGGACAGCCTGCTCCACCAGGGGCCTCTCCACAGGCCGCAGGGGAACTGCTGCTGCCTGCCTGGAGCTCCTCCTGCCCTCCTGCTGCACTGACCTGCGGGTCTGCAGGGCTGGTTCTCACTCTTTGCTCTCCCAGCTGCTGTTGTGCAGCAGTTTTTGCTTGTTTGTTTGTTTGTTGTTTTTTCCTGTTCTTAAATCTGCTCTCCCAAAGGCACAAACAAAATCAGTTATTGGCTCAGCTCTGGCCAGCAGCAGGTCACTTTGTAGCCATCTGAAACTGGCCCTTACCTAACATGGGGCAGCTGCTGGATTCTTCTCACAGAGGCCACCCCTGAAGCCCACCGCTACCAAAACCTTCCTATGTGAACCCACTTCAGGGGGAGAGGAAGAGTATGCACAAGATGCTGTCACATGACGTTTAAGAATTTGGGTTCTCACCAGCTAGCTGCTCAGGGCAACCCACCCAGACTCATTATCTCACTGCTTGTATTTAAAAATTCTTTGCTTATAGCTGCTACCCTCTATGGTCTCCATTCGATTCCTTGATACCTCTGGCTGTACCGCCTTTCCACTGCAGCAACCTTCCTCTTTTTACCCTGTATGATCAAAATGGCAACTGAACCCACGGGGCTTTTTCAAAGGAGTGGTACTGCAGTGAGTATATAACTCTTCACTGTGTCTCAGAAGTCCTCTTCCTGCTACTTTTTCTTTCTGTGTTTCTCTCCTAGTCTCTTGCTGTGGTAGCCTCATACTTTCACCCTGTGCTTACCCTGGAAACCACAACCCATCTTTTCTTCAGAATGCCAGACTCATGATAGCTTAACTTAACTGCCAGGCACTGAGTAACAAGGAGTTCAGACAGTGCAGAGGGCAGCGAGGCAGCCAGGTAGACAGGCAAAATGGTCAGCTACTGCAAACTCCCAAGAAAGATCCACAACACCACCAAACTCTGAACAATCAGCTCTGAATTTCAGTTCTGAGCAATCTTTGCAAAACTTACTTCCTTATGAAGTCTGTTTCAAGAAATGCAAAGGACAATTTATGATAAATTTCTAATGTCACATGACAGAATTATCTCATTTTCATTCCAAAACATAATTTCTCAGAACATCAAGCTGGAAGCCTTCCTGAAAATAACATCAGCACATATTCTATCCTACTCTTCCTAAATTATCTTATTTATTTCCTGGTCACACAGTCCAGAAAAACATTCCGCATCATAAAGATTTTTGTTGAGGGCAGGTTATTTTTACCCATTTCTCACCCTATCTCTAACCGAAGTCCTGCTCCCCAGCCCAGACAAGTGAGATGGGTATTTCCAAGCACCTCCAAGTAATAGTTCAGAACAGCCAACCAAGTGCCACTACTCAAAAGTGCAAAAGGTGCATATATCAAGTTTTAAGTGCCCGTACAAAATATGGTGAGACCATTCTAGGGGTTCAGAAAAAGGACAAGCTATGGCATTTCAACTCCGATGGAAGAAAAATCTTTGCTGTTGTGATAACTGAATAAGTTTGCTGGCTTTTTGTCGCCTTCCACAGATTCTGTGCTGGACTCTCAAAGGATGTGGTAATCATATGGTTACCTTACGGCAATTGTAAACTTTCTAACTACCTGCATGCACCACTATGACTTATGGAAAAAAAAATACGAATATGATGCAAATAAGCACCAAGTGATTTCTGGATTGTAAGTTAAAAGTGTTTCTAAGATCTCTGCAAATATACTGTACAATAACATAAGATACATACTCCCAAATGTGCTAAGCATTTCAGAATATCCTGGATTTCCACACAGAAACTGTTCTTAAAGCGATTTTCTTAGTATGTTTTTATCTTGCAGAAAAGGCAATGGATGTAGACTCTATTTGTAGTATTGCTCCAAGGCTCGAATTCTACGTATGATTTGAATCTGAAAGATATTTTTAAAGTTGCTGCAGACATGACATAAGCAAGAAAGGCTTGTGTGCTTTAAAAAAAAAAAAAGTCTTCTTGTAAGACTTGAAAGGCTTTTTTGAGAGGCTGGTAACAAGTACCTGTTCAAAGGCTAATAAATATTCATATCTGGTTTTGTAGTTTCCTTTTTTTAAAAGATAGAAAGAGTTAACAAACTTTCTGCCAACCATTTTCTTCTCACAACAATGAGTACTGCATTAGTAAACTGTATGCGTGCACAGAGAGTTCATAGTCCCATTTCATTACTTGAGCCGTAGCTCATGCTGATCACAGTACATCACTGCTACATCCCATACTTTGTCCTTCTGTTGCACACATGAACTTTGTGGAAATCTGATTCCACAGGCTTTACTGGATTATTCATTACTTGCATGTAATTATTAATGAGAGGAGGACAGGGTCTGGAAAAGAGTAATACTGCTGAATGTGCATCTGCACTGAAAAGAGCAAGTAGCTGGAATGAAAACTTTTGTTGAAATCAGGTTCAACTTCAAGTGTTCTTCCTTTTTGGGGAGGGTAAGGCTGTTCAAGGGGCAGCATCTGTGAAAAGGATTTATTTTTATGGCTTTTTCTGGAGGCAGACAGGAAAAGATGAAGGTAGTTCTCAGGGATTTTTTTTTAACTTCACATCTATAATATATGCCACAAAATATATCGTCAAAATATGGTTCAACAAAAGAACTCATGGCTATTGTTCTTTGGGACTGATAAATAGTTTTACAGTTTCCTAACCTTGTGATAAGAAAGCAATTGTTTTTTTCCTGTCACTGTGGGGGGGATTCTGAAGTTACATAAACGGAAATATTTGCCCTGAAATATCCCCATTATGCATCTTAATGTCGTAACTGGTGACTAGATGGAGTTCTGATGACATAGTTAAAATAGTGCTTTTAAGAGTAATTACTGATTTTTCTCCTGAAACAGTAGGTGGTCTGCCTTTTATTATGGTTTTATAATAACACCTGACTCTTGATCTCCTTCCTCATTTTCCCCCCCTTTCCAATAGGAACTTGTGTCAATTGTGTTGCTTCTTCCTCAGCTCCAGCCTGAATTTACTCCTGGCCAGCTGACAGGTACTAATTCTTGTGACAATATTGGCATTCAGCTCTTCTGTTACTCTTATACTGTTCCTGTACCTTGCTATAGGCTGTGCAGATGATTAGCCACCTTGCTTGTTCTACCACTCCCAAGCAGCAATGCCGATTATCCTTTGTCATGGAAGACGGGCAAGTTACAGCTCTATTTAAACCAGATTAATGCTTGTGCTTACAAGGCAAATTAGCGGCCCTACAGTAACTGCCAGTCACACCTGAAGAGTCTTAGAGAGCAAAGCTGGGCCACAGCGGTTGGGTTTTCAGGAACTGCAACCAGGTCAGTCAGCTGTAGCGAAGCGGAGTCCCTGGAGCCCATCCCTCCCTTACCACCAGAGCTCCGCTTAGCTGCCCAGATGTGGAAAGGACCTCTTGGGCTCCCGATCCCAGCTCCCTGCAGACCCTAGTAGTATTGCTACTGTTTTAAAAGACGTGGGATTTTATACTTCCGTTGTGAGGCTTTTCTAGAATGCACGCTGCCATACTTGTTGGAAACATCGTTAGGCGAGGTGTAGCCATAAGCAGCAAATACCCGCTTGATCTTAGGACAGCTTTTCTCCTTACCTCCTCACTTTTCTTCACCTGTAACACATTGAAGCTGCTGTACCTAGAGGATGAGCTGCACTTCTTGCTTTGCCAGGCCCAGCGAGCAATGCCCCTGAGACAGGCGTGCGGCATACATGCAGATCCAGCCGGCCATCGCCAGGCTGCGCCAAGCCCGGTGCCCGTTACACCGCACAGCGCGCCTCCCGCAGAGCTGCTCCTGAAGACACGCCAGGCACAGCCTGCCGCTTACACCCAGCCACGGAGGTCCCACGGCGCTGCAGATCGATCCCTTCACAATACGAGAAATAAAGGATTAAACAAACCCCGAGGCGTAGCTGAAATGGCCGGAACCCGAACCCCCAGACCTTAGCGCGACCATCCCCGTGGGCATGGCGGGGCTCCTCCTCACCTCCTGTTCTCACCGGGACAGAGAGGCCGGCCCCGGCCCCGATCCCTGCCCGGTGCCCGTCGCTCCCCGCTCGCCCCCCGCCGCTGCCCGCGGGGCGGCGCAGGACGCGCCCCGCAGCCCGAGCATGCTCAGTGGCGGCGGCCGGCGGGGCCGCGGCTCTGTCCCGGCCTCGCCTTGCCCGAGCGGCGGCTGCCGGCCGGTGCCCGCTGCCTGGCGGGGAGGCGTCGCGGGCTGGCGATGGGCAGCCGGGCCACGGACGGCGCGGGGCCGCTGCGGCCGCCAGGTGGGGGCGAGGGGCGCTGCGGGGGGGTCGGCGGTGCGGGGCGGTGCGGGACGGGACCGGGCAGCCTGAGCGGGGCCGCCGCCGCGACTCGGGGCTGGAGGGGGAGCCTGCTTTGTGCCCTGCCTGCCCGGCAGGTGCTGCCCCTGTTCCTGCCTTAGCGAGGGGGTTGGAAAGCGGAGCCATTTACTGCAGTTTATTCCCCAGAGCCGGGAGGATGGGGGTTTCGAGCAGAATTTTCAACCCTGCTTTGCGAACTGTGCTGTCCTCTCTCCGTTTGTAACGCATACACATCCAATTTCTCGTTTCAAGAAGACAGCGCGCCAGAAGCGCTCGGTGAGGAGCAGAGGAGGCTTACCAGAGAGCAGCTGTTCACAATGGTTGCAACAGCTTCTATAAACTTCAGTTCGATGATATGCTTTTCAATCCTGGGACCTTTTTTCCCTGCGGAGGTAAACAATTTAGCCGGCTGTTCTTTAGATTTTTTTTTTTTTTTTTGCACACTGAAACTTCTTTTAAAAGGATCTTGAGCACCACGAGACCTTTATAGCTGTGGGTAAGCAGAGTTTTACTTTTCAGTTATGGGAATTTGTAGTGGTAGCCTGATGCTGTCCAGAATAGCTCAGAGCACATGTAACAGTGACCTGGATCCTGGCCATGGACTAATTTCATCGCCCCCATGACCGTAAAGGAGATAGCAAAGTAACGATATGACAGAGTGTACTCGCTTGGTTTCACGTGTGCTCAGGCTTTCTGATCGGGCTTCTGCTCAGCAGCCATTTCCTGCAGTCACCTCTATGAGTGTAGCTTCCCTGCCCTCTCAAGTCTGAGAATCAGGTCTCCTAGTTGACATCCAGCTCTTAGTATGGTAAGTCACAAATTACTCTGAGTTATACAGACAGGATAGATTAGAGATAGAAATGAAATATTTTTTGCCCAGTGTTGCATAACAGTCTGGGGGTAGAGTTGAGAGTAAAACTTGAGCCGTGTCCTGACTTGCATTTCAGTACCTTAATCACTCAAGGACTTTTTATTCATATCACCCTCTTTGTTAACTCATGCTTGGCCATCATTTGCTGTGCTAAACTTACTGACCTGGTAGCTGCAGGAAAAAACAGTCTTTGTTCATGTTGAGTGAATGCAGTGCTTAAATATGGGATGAAAAAAATTGCCATTATGCCTTTGCAACAGAATTTCATTTCTCTCATGGTCAAGTTGTTCCCAATTATTAACAAAAATATGTTAACATTATTTTTGCTGTAAATATTCCAATGTACTGCTTGTACCTAAGTGTGCTGTGCCAGCTGTCTAAGTCAAAAACTTGCCTGGCACTTTTTATCACAGAATATCAGTACTAGGAAGGAACTCACAAGGATCATTGAGTCCAACTCCTGGCTCCACACAGGACCACCCAAAAATGAAACCATATGTCTGAGAGCATTGTCTGAACATTTTTGAACACCAGTGCTGTGACCACTGTCCTGGGGAGCCTGTCCCAGTGCCCGACCACCCTCTGGGTGCAGAGCCTTTCCCTCACACCCAGCCTGACCCTCCCCTGTCCCAGCTCCATGCCATTCCCTCGGGTCCTGTCGCTGTCCCCAGAGAGCAGAGCTCAGCGCCTGCCCCTCCGCTCCCCTCGTGAGGGAGCTGCAGGCCGCCATGAGGCCTCCCCTCAGCCTGCTCTGCTCTGGGCTGAACAAACTAAGGGCTCTCAGCTGCTCCTCATACGCCTTGCCCTCTAGACCCTTTAGATGAGGACAGCAAAGATGGTGAAGGGTAGACACAATACAGTGAAGTTAACAGACTTCTCTGTTCACTGCCTTCCCATTGTGTGAGGGATCAAATCTTTGTAGGTAGCTCCACTGCACACCAGCTATAGTGATCGGTATAGAGTCTGGTCACCTGGTCGGTAGTAGCAAACCACAGAGTGTTTCCATTCATTGCAGAATTAATGTTGCTTTTCCTTTGATCACGTATAGCTTAAATAGAAGTGGAAGGTGTCTGAATTGTTGCGGTGTTACCCTGTGAGCACCTACTGCCTTTGAGAAAGGAAATTGGTTTGTAACTGCACTGATAGAGATAAAAAGAATGCGCAAAGCATGAATGTTATTCACCCGAGGAATCTGTCTCCATCTTTACTGGTTGTGATCTTTTTTTGCAGGCAGAAAAAAAAGGTGCCAGTAACACAATTGTTGGTCTGATTTTTGGCTGTTTTGCTTTGGTCAATTTCTCGACTTCTTTAATCTTGGGAAATTATGTAAGTATAATTGCAGCTGTGACTTATTTCTGTGATGACACAGGTTGCTACACGAAGATAGTTCTCTAAGGGTGAGAAAAGAGGTGTCTCTTCAGTAGTACTCTTGGAAGGTTGTCTGAAGTAATTGGAGTCTGGCCAGTCAGTCTGAATTTGACCTAGATCTTGTCAGCACAATTTCAAAATTGCTCATCTACAGTTTTTGAAGGCAACATAGGGTGGCCGACATGCAACTGTTTTTTCTCTGGTTAACTGTTGTGTTTGCTTCAGAATAATCTGCTCATCAGTTCTCCTTTAATTTACCTCTCTTACCCCAAACCCACATTTTATTTATTGCACTTATTTATATATTCTGTTTGATTTGGCTGTGTTCTTAAGGTGTTCTTTTTCCTTCAGTCTGCTGCACCCTTCTTCTTTTCTGGTATGTTGCCTTTTTCTTAACATTTCCTCCTATTATGACTCTGCTGCTTAACTCAGTTTCACCTTCCATTTCATCCAATCACAATACGAGATAGACGTCTCCCTTTTTTCCAGCTTCAATTTTCATGCAGATTCAGGATTTTTCTCTGTCTGGAGTGATTATAGATAAATTATATAACAGCTTCTCTGGCTGGGCATTCTCCTTTCACCCCATGGTGAAAGGTTTGTTCCTGGTGATGAGGTGGCTCATCAAGGTGCCACACAAGTGCCATTGGTAAGTCCACTGTATGTGCTTATGATGGCATTTAGCTATGGCACAACCTCACTTGAGTACTTCACAGAAGAGAGAGGGAGAGATCCACCCTCACTTGAAGGCAGGTGAAGTGAACAAGTCTTTATCAACAGAGGTGGACAGTCCAGCAGTCAGAAAACTTGAGTCTTTCAGTGAAACTTGGCAGAATTCAGGTTTCAGTAATAATGGCTGAAACACAGGGGACTCTGTCCAGGCCTGAACAAGAAAAACCGTCTGAAATACCTGCTTTCCTTAGGGGATGTTACAGCATGGAATTAGAACTTCAGGTGTACTTTGTTACTGGATTAAGTTAGTTTTATGGCGTGCCTCTCATCATCCTTCACTCTCTAGTGATGGAGTCTGAAGTGAAGGAAGATGGGGCTGTTTTTCTGGTAATAAATGGGGAGGCCTGAATTTACCGTGTCCCCTATTCCAAAACTTCCTGCTATTAAAGGCCTCGATAGATTTACTTTAAAATTGGCTTCCATTGACTCTTTCTGAGCCATATACGTGACAGGTATTGCTGACTTGGCACTGCTGACAGTACTGGAGGGGGAATGTATTACTTCTTGCTTGTAATGAGGAATGCTGCTGCAATCTGCTGCCCCGCAGAAGCTGCAGCATGCAGCTGTGAAATAGTTAAGTGCACCATTGTCTTACCATTCTGAAAACTGGGTTAAGTCACTTAACCAGTTAGAATATTTTTAGGTTCAGTATTGCGCGAAGACACACAGGCAGGAGAATTGTCTCCAGATCTTTTAGTTAGGCTGTGAAATGCCAAAAATGTTTTGTCTTCTTAACAGTAGCTTTGAGAGATTTTTGAAATAGGCTTGAAATAATAACGTGGAAATGATATTTAATTTACAGCTTACACAGATTGGTGCAAAATTCATGTTTGTGGCAGGGATGTTTGTTTCAGGATGTGTGACGATTCTGTTTGGGTGAGTAATTTTTGTTTGGTTTTGTTGCATGTGTCTTCTAATTACCTTAATCCATATGAAAAGATGTTTTCAAAACACAACTGGAAATACTTGAGCATCATTTAGGTTTTGCTTAGGTCACTTAGCTTTTTGCATCTTTACTTTTTATGCCTTTTACTTTACTATGCCTTGTAAAGCACAGTGAACCCTTCTCCATTTCAGTAGGTTTCAAGGCATGTGTAGTACTTTGAAAGCCAAGGGGAAAGTTTCTATATATAAAAATAACTTCCATAGTTAATGAACTGTAAGAAATCTGTCAAAGTCCAGCAAGAAGGGAACTACTTATGCATAGTGTTTTAATTGTTGCTTTCTTAATAAAACAACACTGAATGCAGATGACAAGATTCGCCTGTCAGCCAGTGTGGCTAAGCCACTCATTTTAGCAAAATAAAAACTTTATTAAAAACTAAATAAGCTGTTATTAGGTAGTTGTAACTCAGTACATCAGACTCCTTGCACAGTTTCTTGGAAAAGCGATGAAATACAACAGAAGGTGGCACTGGTGTTTTTCGTGGCTTGGGAGGGTACTACCCTTTTTCCTTCTCTTTTCCAGCACCAAAGAAAGGGGTAAAGGAGAAGGCTGTCTGAAATGGTTTGATAGTTTGAATGACTTTAGTAATGCGATTCAAAATGATGTAGCAATAGACAGTATTGAGTGTCTTGTAATTGTGCTCTTTAATAAGAAATTATGTTTCAGAGCCGTTAGTGGATGACTTGCTGCATCCTGAGAGGTCTGTATTAACTTTTTTTTTTTCTTCACAGAATACTGGACAAGGTGCCAAGTGGACCAATGTTCATTGGTTTTTGCTTTTTAGTAAGAGCAATGGATGCAATAGGTTTTACAGCAGCAATGACAGCATCATTTTCAATCCTTGCAAAGGCATTTCCTAATAATATAGCTACTGTCATGGTAAGTTCCAAAAGCAGTGTTACAGCCGAGTTCCCACAATACAATGAATTTGCTGTAGGCAGCCTAAAACCAGGAGGATAAAATATGCTGTTTCCTATGCAGGCGTATTCGAAGTTGTCACGTAGTCTTTCTCTTCATAATCCAGAATCACAATCCTAAAACAAGCTTAGACCTTAGCATAACTTCAGCTGAACATAAATAATCAAAGCAGTGCATGCTGCATATGTATTGAAGACAGCTGGCTGAATCAATGGTAGTAATTATTGGTTGAAACCAGGCTATTAAAATACTACCTAGCTATGCAGGTTATCTATCCAATACTCAGACTTCAAAATAAATGTAATTCTGGCTGCCACACAAGTGACAGCACAATAAAAATGATACGTAAGTGAAAAGTGTGTGGTGATGAAGGTCTCCTTAAGAGCACAATTAGAAATGTAACACAGCTGGTGGCTTGGTAGCTACATTTATCAAGACAAGATCAAGACAGAGTACTATCAAAAGACAGGTTACTTTAAGATGTTAATCCATTTGCCATATTATATACCATGAAGTGTTGTTCTACATGAGAACGAAACCTCTTCAGATTCGTTTATGTAGAATTACTCTTCTTGAAGGGAGGTGTTGGAGAGTTCTAGGTGTTGTGAGCTGTTTGTGGTTATTGCAGAGACAGGAGGCAGAAGGAAAAGCTGAGGAGCTGCAGCAGGTTTCACCCTATGATAAAATCATGAAGTCTGAAGGAATGGTTGAGGGATTTCATCCTCACTTTCCACTGCCCTTCATGATAGTGCTGAAAAGTGAAGAGCACTTTTCCACACCTTACCCTTTTGGTATTGGCTTACAGCCCACCTTTTATCTATCCATACCCTAAAGAACATACGGGGGAGTTAGTAAATGCAGCCACATCAGCCTTGTTGAAGCGGGAAGTTCAGCAACTGTCAACATCCTCCCTCTATGGGAGGGATGTATACACTGCACAACACAAACAGTATCACTTTTCTTAGAATATCAGGTGTACCTTGTCCACCCCTTACCTGTAATAATGCAGTGCCACAGCACCTCCTCCACTCCCATTAATTCATTAACTCAGAAGGGCTTAGATGGTGCAAAGCCAGATTTGAACTAAGTCTCACTGATCATAAATATTTTAGTCCTAGAACAGCACAAGTAAAAGCATTATTTGGATGCAATTATGTTAATTTATGGGTGTTGAAGTTCACCAAAATTTCTCAAATCTGGCTAGAAACGTTGAGGACTTGCTAGTGAAATGCTGTTATTAGTTATTTCCTGTCTTGCTAGGAAAGGAATAGGCTGGGACCCTAGGCTAAAGAACTTGGCTATTACTGACCGCACCCACTGTAGGGGCGTTTGTCCCCTCTGACTTGTGTCAATAAAATTAGAGATATTCAACATTCATGTGTAGATTAATCCCTATGATATCTTTGTGAGTCCTGTAAGTTATCAAAACTTCACCTGTGAGCAGCTATTAACCGCAAGCTGTTACTTGTTAAAAGAGGGCAGTCCAAGCATTGATTAATCCAGTGTTGAAGCAGGTGGTGGTAACGGGTGTTTTAACACAAGATTTAAATGTAGTTGCATTATTGTCCTTCTAAAGTCAGTATCTTCTAAAAGATACCAGATTACTTTGACTATAACTTAATAATCTGAGTTTCACCTGCTGCAGTTTCACTGTTATTTCCTGCTCCTTAGTCAGCAAATCCAGCCAGTCAGTTGTGGAGAGAAACCTTTACCTTGATGCATTCGTCTCATGAAATAATGACCCATCCAGGTAGGCTCGTTCAAGACCCACCCCACCACCAAGGCTGTGGGATGGTCTCTCCTCTCTCACGTGCTGAGTGGGAGAGATGATGACTTCAGCCTGCGTTGGCCTACAGATGCTTTCCATCAGTAGAGCATTTGTTTTACCTCAGGACTTGGACACATAGGTGATAGCTACGTGGTTAACCCTGCAGTGGGTTTGGGTACAGGTGGTTCACTGCAGTGAAGCAGGAGATAATTGGTGTCCCACAGACAACTGTAAAAGTCTGTTTGCTATTTGACCTTTTAAAGTCTCCATTGGCTGTTATCCCCTGTAGCAGTGAAGTGTCTCTTTCTTTTACTAGCCTGACCACATTATATTGCTTCTCAGAGAAGTGGTTTGCTTTTTATTGTTACATTGAATTTCTTAGCATACTGACTGTTTTTTTCATCCTTTAGGGTAGCCTTGAGATTTTTACAGGGCTTGGACTAGTTCTCGGCCCACCTTTAGGTGGCTTTTTGTATCAATCTTTTGGTTACGAGGTCCCTTTCATTACGCTGGGATGTGTGGTGTTGGTCTTAGTACCTGTGAACATGTGCATGCTACCAAAATATGGTAAGCACCCTTCTTCCTGCCTCCTTTGTTTACCTTCATTTCTTGACTATATAACTTCCCTTTAGAAAATTGTCAGCTTCTGGAGTCTGACCCAACTCAAAGGGTTAAATTAACTTGTGATCCTGATCGGGCCCATGTTTTAATACTAAATAATGCGTGCAGTTGGCCTGGAATTTATCCAGCATGTCTTGTCCATCTCTGAGATGGACAAACACTAAGAACTCTGGAAGTGAGCTGAGAGAGATTTTTGTTTTGTTGTATCTTCTCAGCTTTAGGGCCTGTGAAGGTTGTATCTTCTTAGTATCATCTGGTTGTTGTAGCCATTTGAAGATGGAAATAGGTTTTGCCTAGAACAAGAGCGTTTGACATGTTTGAGGGGTTAATAGTGGTGGTGGGGGGGGGAACAATTACAGGGAGAACAAAAGGGGGTTATTTGCACTGAATGATGCCTGATGAAATTAACATGAAAGAACGTTAAAATTAATAAAGGAGGTCTTAAACTGAAGTGCTGGAGGTCATACACATTTGATTAGATTTTAGGTGATCTTGTTTGAAAAGAATGTGTACTTAAAGATTTAAGTCTTCGTGGAGGATGGCAATTGAAAACTTCCAATTCTGTTAGTCTTCTCTAGGAGAAACTTTAAAATACATGTTTTTCTCACCTTTTTTTTCCCGTACGAAAGCCTTGGAGATTAACTTCATATATACTGTCATTGAGAGGAAACTTATGATGGTTAACCAAATGCTGCTGATGATTTTTTTTTCTGAGTGCTGAAATTGTACAGAATAATGATATTATTGGCCAGTTTGAAACTACATTAATAAATGTTAGCTCTGAGCTAATAGATGCTAACGAATGAACTTTATATATATACTCTGAGATTACATTCAACTATTAAAGCACAAACAGCAGCAAGAAGAGAGTCTGATTTAGAAATGACATCTAACAGAGATGTCTGAAAGAAGCTTCCTGTCTGGAATACAGATAGAACATAACATGTAGGAGACCTGAATGATTAGTTGCTTAAAAGTTCAAACAGATCTCAACTGATAAATAATCATTTTATTTTCAGAATATGTTTCTGTGGTTGAATATGAATGGTTCATCTACGAGGGATGTACTAAGAGATTTTATTCCCCCCCTTTGTTTGTTTTAAAATGAAATGTGTCCATGAGATTTTCATTTTAAAAGGGCTAGCAGAGAAGTAACTGCATTTTCACAAACCTAGGAATAGTAAGTGCTTTTGTTCTATCTGAGTGGGGTACATGCAATTGTTGAAATCTAAATTGTATACTTCTCTTTTTTATTCAGCTATCTTTTTTTTTTTTGCATAAAAAATAAGCATAATAGTCTAATATTGACTTTCACTTGTTTGTGAAATAAAATAGGACTTAGGACTTAATAGGACTAGAAAAGAGGAAATGCTGATTTATTTATTTATTTCATTTGAAACTTATGCCACTGAAAAGAATGTGATTTTTTTTTCCCCTCCTTTTCTGCTGAAACAGATTCAACCCCTAGCAAGGAGTCCTTTTGGAAGCTTATTCTTCTGCCAAAAGTCTTACTCCTCTGTCTTACTATATTTTCTCTAAGTGCGTGCTTGGGCTTTTTGGATCCCACAATGTCTCTGTTTATTCTAAAGAAGGTAAGTCTTGCTAACAGGCAGGAAAGTCCTGACTTGCAGTGAATAACTGGTAAAAATTATGGCTTAGTATCCCAAACAACATTAAGTCTTATCTAACTGTATTGGTTTAATTAGCTATTAACTTTATTTCCAAATGATTTGATTTCTACAGTGCTGATAAATCACAGCTTCCATTTACACCATCTGTTGCCACAGGGTCTCAGTAACTTTGAGTAAATTTGGGGGCTTTTGAAATATTTGCTTTTTCCTCTTAATTGGCTTTCAACTGCAGAGGCCATTCTCTGAATGGGCAATTTCTATAAACTAGGGACTTTTTCCTCCTCTCTGAAAGCTACTTCTGTAAAGTTGCAACAGTCATTGGCAATGGTGTATCTCTTGATGGTGACCCATGTTTTGGGGAGCATTGTGTCACAGCCCAGCTTTCTCTTACAACAAAGCCAAAGTGAAGTTGGTTGCGACTATGTAGCCTGCTAGCTGGGTTCTTCAGCACTCATTAAAGAGGCAAATGTTTTGCTTTAAATTAATTTCAATATTTGTATTTATTTATATATAATTTTATTTATCTTCCTAATAATGGTTAAGGTAATTTCAAGTAAACGGTTTATGATTCTCTTCCTGCCTGAAATTAAGCAATGCTTTTTGAGTGGTTTACTTATTAATTGTTTTTCTAGGGAATAGCATTTCACAGGTTGTAGTACTGCTGCTACGTTTTCTGGGTCTAGTTCAGCACTAAGTGCACTCATCCAGGATGGGGAGGAGGCTTGGTGCTAACCTCTTGCACCCAGAGAGATGTGAATGTATGTCTTCTGACACCCAGGCAGGATCTGTTATCCCACTGTAGAACAGTGTGCACTGGTGTGGCTCATTTGCTTTCTCTCTGCTCTGTGCTAGCAGATACTTGCTGTGAAATGACTGCAGCCTTCTTGGCAAGTGTTCTAACCACAAAATTTAGAGTCATTATTGTGTCCTTGCATATAGCAAGGAAATAGTGAATATTTATGTAGTCTGTGCCACATGAAACACCTTGTAACTGGTAGTTAAAACCCTAATTTGAGAGTAGTATGCATTTTGCTCGTTATGCATTTTGTTTCAATATAGAGATGTTGCTGCATTAGGAAAATGCAGGCCTCAGGGTATTTGCTAAAAGGCTCTTACTCAATCTGATAAAAATCTTCCTTTGGTTGAAAAGCCGTAGTTGTGTTTTACAGCACTGCTTTAAGATGCCCTGATTAGCCATGGATGACTGCAGTGTTTATGCTTTTCTAAAAGAAAATAAAACTGAAGATTGGAGAGGTAAAGACTAAATCCACCTAAACTTCGGTGTGTCAAGTGTCTGTTTCGAATGTGGCAGCTATCAGTGTTAGAACCCAGTTGTGCTAGTGCAGGGACATAGCATAGTGTTTGTGCCCTGGTCAGGCCTTATCTGAGTTCAGTCATGTGAGACTTTGTTGCTCCATGTATAGAAATGGAAGAAAACTGGATCTCCACTGATGACTTCAAATACTTGCCAAAATTCTGTATGGTATCAATAAAATACGTAAAATCTTGCACAGATGGCAGTTATTTGACCTAAAATATAATTCTTGGATTGCCCTTTAATGAATGTAACATACATGGCTTGTGTGTTGTTGTTGTGTTTTTTTCCTTCTCGTAGTTCAAACTTCCAGCTGGTTATGTGGGCTTAGTATTCCTTGGCCTGGCACTCTCGTACTCCCTGTCTTCTCCCCTCCTCGGCCTCCTAAGCGACAAACTGCCAGTGAGTACTATCCTGTTGTTTGTGTAGTGGTAGTAGCACACTTGGTACGTTTAGTTGAAACTGGGGGACTTCCCATATGGAAGCAATGTACGTTGGCCTGCTGCTGTAAAGGGATTTTTGTTTCAGGACCTTGCATGGCCACTAAATACTGTCAACTTGAAGGTCGTGTTTCCATCCAATATGGAACAGATAATGGGAAAGCATTTTACAGTTGCTCATGCTTTTGTCCACACCTCATTTTATCTTCTTTTGAGAAGAGGAGCAAGATGCATCTAAAACTGTCTGGGTGACAGCCACTGCTAATTATCAAGGAAACCCAGACTTGGAAGATGTGCATGAACGGTGGTGCCAATTCTCTTGACTTTTTTTTGCCACCACCTGTCAGAAACTAATAATGGCCTTTATATATGAGAATTGCATGCAGTGCTGTATTATATTTCTTATGCTAAGGAAGAGTAAGACCTGAAATATTTTGCTGACAGAGCAGCATTACTCAGTATCCTGAAATCTCTGTATTAAGCAGCGATTGTATCGGTGGTGAGGAAACGTGAATTTGGTAGTTCTTGGTGGTGTTCAGAACTGGCAGAGAAACTGTGTGTAATGGCGGTCTCTAGAGGAGCAGTAATTTTTGGATTATTAGGAAAGACAAAATTGTTGCATTAAATATTCACGTTTTTAAATTGCATACCTCTTGCTTTTCTTTCACAGCACCTCAGGAAATGGCTGATGGTATCAGGAAGCTTAATAACAGCCCTGTGCTTTTTCATGTTAGGACCTGCTCCTGTGCTGCACATTGAAAGGTACAGAACTGCCTCTTCTTGAACCTGTCTCCTTAGGTGACGTCTTAGTGATAGCTGTCATGACTATAGTCATATTTGTCCACAAGTCTATAATTTAGTACCTCTGACCATGAAACCGTGTGTGTTTTGGTTTTTTACTTCTAATATCAGATTATAACTGTAAATCAGTGAAAGCATCTGAAAATTGAGGTGTGTAGCTAAGGCAGAAATGGCAGCTTCTTGAAATGCATCCTTTTCCTCTGCATTTTGTTATGATGTTTGCTTATGTTAATGGATGTGGCGGAACTAGTGCTGCTTTTTATTTTCCTTGCCTCCCAATTCTGTGACACTTACACTGTAGCAAACCAAAGTCCTCTTTCTGTCTTATTTTTCAGTTTTCTCAATTTCATCAGTATTTGTTAACTGTGGGTTTTATATCCATGGCTACGCAGTGCTGTTGATTTTTCTTCTTTCCTTATAGACCACTGAGCAATAATGCCTGGATATAGCTTTGTTTTCAGCTTGCCAAGTAGAGACTATGTCTATTTCACCTGAACTCTGCATTGCCATAATCCTTGAGTTACTTCACTGCAAAACCCTGCTACATTTAGAAAACAGCTGATTAGTCCTTCTGTCATGGGTTATATACTCTGTTAAAGGTGGTGATGGGCTTGCTAATATGCAGAGTTAGTCAACTCCTTCCTCCTAGACTTCTGCTTTTCAAATGAGCTAGCTTCCTCCTAGACTTCTGCATTTCAAGCCGAGCTGGTGAGAAAAAGAAATCAGTAAATTCTTCAACATTCTTTTTTTTGGGTATATTATATTAGAGTACATAATTTTACCTGCAAAATCCTTCACTTGTGTGTAACAAACTGAGGCTGGAGCTTGGATGTATGTATTGCTGAATTAAACTCGTCTGTCCGCTTCTCTGTGTATTCCTCTTAAATTGAACTGCCTTTGATAGAGAAACACTTAACTTGAGGATTTTTAAAAGCTTTTGCAAAGTCTGTTTTTTTAAGCATAGAGTTTTATTTTTCAAGCCTTACTGTTTATTTACAATAAAAATATTTTTGGCTTCAAGAAACTTAGTTTTCTGTTCAGTCATGATGAGCTTATATAACAGCCTTCAGTCAAATGGTGTTTGAAAAGAGTCTTCAGCTGTTGTTTAAATGCCTCTTTTGCAGTCAGCTGTGGATGTTTGTCCTAGTGCTGGTTCTGATTGGCTTTTCCCTTGGCATGAGTGCTATCCCAGTATTTCCAGAGATACTGCACTGTGCATAGTAAGTAACTCTGTCCAACACATCTTCCATGTTACTGTTAGTAGGAAGCTCAAGCTGTAATTTCAGAGGTGAATGCAAAGTAGGTTTTGTTGTGGCCTTTTCCCACTTTTGAGACCAAAGCAGCGAGTAAGGATGAAATGAAATGTTTCCTCTACTCTTTTGTCTAAGGTTTTCTGACTGAGCACCCCAATAAGGCACAGTCATTATATTTCAAATAAAATTTTGTAAATATGTACATCTGTGCTGCAGGCATAATGAATTGACTTTGTGTCTCATAATATGGGATGACCTGGGTGTGGTTTCATATACATATGATTTATTTAGTAGCCAGCAACTTTCACTGGATTTTCGGGCTGCGTTAACATTAACAGCTGCACGTACAGGAGTTGCAGTTGCTCAAAATACAAGGTCTATGATGTAGCTTGGGAACAATGACCTAGAAGGATCTTGATTTACTGTTGTTAGCATGTTCCTCTAGAAACAAGGTCTTCTCTACTTAAAAGTCACCTGTCATTGTTTTACATTTGCCATGTGAAATATGGGGACTGAGTAATGGTGTGATGTTAGGAATCTCCCTCAGAAGACATGAGATGAGAAGTAACACTGCAGTCCTCCAGAGAAACAGGAAAGAAGAAAGTATTGGTTAAACGGAGATGATTCTGGTGTACACTTTTGCTTGTTAACTATTCATGTTATGCATAAGTTAAAAGAAGGAAAAAGTTTTATAGGAGAATATAGAGTGAGGTGCACTGATGTATTGCGCTACTCTAACTGGGCTTTCTTTCTGCAGTGAGAATGGGTTTGAAGAAGGTCTGAGTCTGTTGGGGCTGGTGTCAGGGCTCTTCAGTGCCATGTGGTCCCTTGGGTAGGTATACAGTCACCTTTTTGTAAGCTAGTAGTGCTTGCTTGTTTTACACTATTGCGATGTGAAAGTGTGCTAATTGCAAATAGAAGTCACTCACCGCAGTCTTGTATTGACCTTCATTCAAGAGGTTCTTGCTGAACAGGTGCATAGTGGACACATTAAAACAAAGCTTTTTATCTTACAAAGGTAATGTACTCTGAACTTGTCTTCCTTGAAATGTATTGACCTTCGTAGCAAAAAGCTTCAGCGATTAAGTGGATGTTAACTTACCCTTTTCTATGGTTGTTTTGTTGCCACTGGATTTTTTAATGCATATTATAGACAGAGGTGGACTCTGATTTATTTTATTTTTTTCCTCCTGTATTTGTCCTGGTTAGAATCCTCTATTCTCTTTCAACCACAGCTGTTATTCAGGATCTGTGTTTGCTTAGCTTAGCAGAGGGTGTCTTGAGTTTCTTACCCAGTGGTTGCCCTGGAAATGAGTGAAAGATGCTCCCTTCTGAGTGACTTTTCAGAGTTGTCCCTCAGTGGGAAATGAGGGTCCCCCTCTTGGCAGTCACTTTCAGGATGCTTTTTAATCAGTCCTTCTTGTCCTCTGTGAGTTTCAATGGTATGTATTCACACCATTTTTGTAAGCTAGCTGAAGCACTAGATGTCCTATTTATTTGGTGTAGGGTTCAGTACAGATAAATGCAGCATAATTTTTGCAAAACACAGTTTTCTGCTTCTACTAAACATGGTTTTATGACTTGTTTCCAGGTAGTTTCTCTAGTTGTACGAAGTTTTATCCTTTCCTGTAGCAAGTGTTGATATCATGTAAGATCTTTCATAAAGTGACAGCAGCAGCATAACCTTTCATGGCATTGTTACACAGGCATGGAGTTGCAGGGATGTTACATACAGCTCAGCCTTGTAACGATCATGGTAATGAGAACCACATCTGTCACAGTGTGCCTTCTTACCTGCCTGTATCCATCAGTCTTCTGTCTTGAAATTTGGAAGGTTTAAATTTTGAGAGATGAAGGTTTAAATTTCTTTTATGGTAGAAACAGTCTGTCTAGACACTTTGTTAGAACATTGTCTTTAATGGAGCCCCTAAGCCATCCTGGATACAGAAAAGAGTGCATTCAGCCCTCTGACATGGATCCTATCTCCAGCTGAGGAGGCATCTGAACAGGTTTATTGGGGCCATGGCAAACAAAGAATTAATACTTAACTGTGGATTATAGGCAAGTCAGGTCTGTGGAGGACAACTTCTTCTTTCTTGACAAAGAGAGAATCAATGGAGGGAGGCCACAAAGTGCAATAAAACTTGTACACAGAAAATAATCTGTGGGTTTTTTTTGTTTGTTTGGGATGCCAACACCTCATTTTGATTTGTTGCAGGGCATTTATGGGTCCCACTTTAGGAGGATTTCTAAATGAAAAGCTGGGTTTTGAATGGGCCTCAGCCATCCAAGGAGGATGGGCACTGTTAAGTGTAAGTAATTACAAATGTTTTGCTTTTTATATCTATTGCAAATAAGAACTGTTGCATAAGGTGGTTGTTGTTATGATTGTAACTGACTGTTTTCTCAAAGGGACTTGCAATTGGAATATTCTATATTTCTGAGGCCACAAGACGAAGGTATGCAGAGATATTTTTCTTTATTTTACTTAAAGCAAATATTTGGAAGTTGTGCTTGCCTTGTTTCTTCACTATCAACCTAATAATGAGCAGTAAAAATATTGCTTACATACTTTGTCTCTATGCTTTACTAAATTGTTGCTGACCTAAACAGAGACCTGAACCAGGCAGTGCCTGTTCTATACAAGCAACAGGTCTGTGGCATTAAAGAGCAAACCCTACTTATGGTTCCTCCAGAAGGATATCTGAGAGCTGTGTCAATAGAAATGTGTGTGAAAGCAATAGTATGTGTTTCTGTGCAATAGCAGGGAGCCAAATTCAATGATCCAGGTAGCTTTTTCCGTGTTATGTATGGGTTTTATGTTACAATGTTGGTATTGCATAGAAATATCTAGAGAATATTAAACCTGTTTCTTGCCATACATTCTTTCCCTTCTGCAAACAGTTCGAGTTCCAGCCTGCAAAATCCTCCTGTTGATAATGAAGAACGAACTCATCTGTTGGCTAGTGAAACATAGCCAGAAATTATTTTGGTTCTTTATTTACTGTTGTGGTTTAACTTACCGTCTGAGATGAGTGGACTTAACAGTGTTTCATTATTCTGGAGTCGGGATGCACGACCCCCTTAGTGAACAACCAGTTGTGGTTTAGTTGGAGCTGCATCACTGTTTTGAAACACTAAACGACTGCCTTTCTTTTGGAGGTCCTCATGTGGATTGGTTGCGCTGATGGTAACCCTCAGCTGTTGGCCTCTTTAATTGTATTCCATATGCAGTGTACCACTGTATGTGAAGAGGTGCATTTTCAAATGTCTGGCTTTTGTACTTGAGCCTGCTGTGCATTATTCTTGGACAAAGCTACTATTTTGCTACTGTGATTTTTCTGTATTTTTTAGAAGAAAGGTTATCTTGTAATACTTTAACCGATAACATAAAATGTTGAGACAGCATTTGAAATGGCAAAGCACTTAAGCACAATACTGTTTTCAATAAAGCAACTTTTTTCCTAAGTTTTGTGAATTTTCTTGGATAAGAAAAGTCTTTGTGTTTACCAGCAGTTGTATTATGTGAAAGTGTATGAAAACGGGAAGCAAAGGTAATGAAGAGAAGACATAGCATCTCCACACAGAACTGATTTTCAGTCCTGAATGAGGCAGTGCACTCTGTGTGTATGTACAAACATGGTAATATTATATACGAAGACTTAGTTTGGTCTGGGAGAGATCTGTTTTGCTAATAAACGCCATCTGTAATATTTGTACTAGATGACTCTGCAACAGTAAATCTGTGAGAAGTTAGGACTACCATTTTCCAACAGAGGAAGAAAAATCTCCCCTTCCTCTAGATGCTTAGCACAAAAGGAGATAAGGGCATACCTTGCAAGCTGACGCTAGACTTTTAGTCTTTGGTTGTGGTATGAGTCATATTTTGTCTTTGAACCCAGAACAGGGCCCTAGAAGTGGGTAGTCTGTGGTACCTGTTTCTCCCATAGATAAGAAAAATGGTCTACTCTAAGCAATCTCCAGTCAGCTCTGCTAGAGCCCTTTTCAGGGTTCTACCAAGAAAATTTGCTCTGCTAGCTGGCTGAACTGTGAAGCATTAGGGTGCAAAGGGCAATCATCCTCTAGGAACATCCTGGCAGTAGCTCTGTTTCTTTTTGTATCCTTTCTGAGATCCAGAGTGTACTGCTCAGCCTAGTATAAAATGCCAGTCCTGCGCGTGCTGACGGTGAGGCACATAAGAAGGAGCTGAGAACCAGAGGAAAATGAAAAGTGCATAAGGTGCAAATCTGTAGAAATGAGATTTCATTAGCTCTGCTGTGGAATTACTTGTTTACTTACCTGATTTGTGCTGTTAGGACTTAAGTGGCAGGAATTACCAGAACATAAATGTCATTGAAAATAATTAGATGTCCTGCAACTTGTGAGCTTTGCCAGCAGTCCAGTAGAAACTGGAAGGGCTTAACTAACTGCTGTGGTACTACATCTTCTCTTCCTTCTTTCATGTATACAGTGGAGGTGAAGACCTGAATTGGGATCCTGTTTTCCAGATTTCTTCTTCGGATCAACTAATTCACAAGCATGTTCTCCTGCCACGATTATCTAGGGGTCCAGGAACCATGGTTAAAGCAGAGCAGTGGGATCTCCTATGGGAGACTGAGCGCTCCTACAGTCTGTGCTGTGCCTGTTTTATCTGATGGCAGGTCTAAATACCCAGTTTGCTTTTGGTAACAGCTGCACAGTCTGTGAAGCTGTGAATAAGCACTAGGTATACCCAAACAGATCCAAGCAGCCCTGAGCCACTGCAGTGCCCATGCAGCAGCACCGGCCTCAGGCCAGTCCCCGGCCGCACCCTGCATTTTGCCCAGGAATGTCTGTGCTGAGATTTCCCAAACTCCTCTGGCTTTCTTCCTGCTGTGACCTGGGCTTGCCTTCAACTTATTACAGTGCTGCCGTGCCTGAACACTCGGTGAATCTGGCCGGCAATGCGTTTCTTCAGCTGCAGCACAGCAGCGACTTCTCTGTCGGTGGTGTAACCGTGGAGCAGGATTGCTCAATGCTTGTGGCTCTCCGGCCTTTGATGTTTGAGTCTTCAGGGACACAGTGATTGCATCGCATGGTGTCGGCTTTCTGGCACTCTGGGGAATTCCCAGGTTTCTGTAAGACTTTCCCTATTAAAGTCCCCTGTTTTGCCCACCCCTGTCCTCCTCTTGGGTGGCTTACAGACTTCAGGTATGGGGCTTTTGAGGGTTCGCGCCTCTGCTGTGGTTTTGGTGCTGTCTGCTCTTGAGGCCTGGGCCCTGGACAGCTACATTGCAGCCGTCTATGAGCACAGCGTGCTCTTGTCAGAGGACACTGAAAAGCCTGCTTCTCCTGAGGAGGCCTTGATGCTGATGGACAGAAACATGGATGTTTTGGAAGTGGCCATCAAAGCAGCAGCCAGACAGGTATTATGACCTAGTTAGAAATGTTGTTTTTGTTAAACATTCATCGTTGATAAGGGGGAGACGGAAATGTTCTTCTTTGTTTTTGTATGTTGGTATTAGGGTGCCCACATCATTGTGACTCCTGAAGATGGCATTTATGGCTGGGTGTTCACAAGGGAGACGGTATACCCTTATCTTGAAGATATTCCAGACCCACAGGTGGACTGGATTCCATGTGCTGATCCTGAAAGGTATTGTCTCTGCTATGCAAGGGGGAATGGTCTGGAGGCAAAAACAGCTGCGTTTAGGAGTGCTAATGGTCCAAGACATTTAAAATTATATACAACTGCTGCGAGAAGAAGACAGGTTAGACATTGTACAGTTGCCATAAGTAGCTTCAGACAGCTTCCTTTGTCATTTTTCTCCATAGGTCTTTCTCACTTTAACTCTTCTGGGTTTTGTTAGCATACTCATGAAAGTCAAGATTTATTTAAAAGTGGAAAAAAAAAAAAGCCTTATGGATTTTACTATTTCATAATGCATTCCATGCGTGGTGTAGAACATTTCTGTGATTCTGTGTTTAAGATTTAGGAATATTACAAATATAAGTGAATAAAATAACTACTACTACTCAAAGCTTATTCTGCACTATTTTAGATTTACATTTTTTTTGATCTTGACTCTAAGTGAACAAGAAGTATGACATGGTGGCCTTTTTATTTTAACATATTTTATTTCCATCAAATTAAAGCATGATCAGACCCTGTTCTTCTTGACATCACAGCATTGTAAAGGGAAGAAAGATGAAGTTTTATTTTCCTTAATAAATCACACAATTTTTTGAGACTTATGAGGAGCAACTGAGGGAATTGGGGTTGTTTGGTTTGGAGAAGAGGAGGCTGAGGGGAGACCTCATCGCTCTCTACAACTTGAAAGGAGTTTACAGTGAGGATGGTGCCACTCTTGGACACAAGGAAACAGCCTCAGATCCTGCCAGGGGAGGTTTAGACTGGTCATTAGGAAGAATTTCTTCACAGAGTGGGTGGTTAGGGATTGGATCAGGCTGCCCAGGGAAGAGGTGGCCTCCCCATCCATGGTGGTATTTAAGGGACGTGTGGACATGGCACTAAGGGACATAGTTTAGTGATGGAACTCGGTAGATCATGTTGATGATTGGACTGGATGATCTGAAAGGTCTTTCCCAACCTAGATGATTTTATGATTCTGTGATTTGGTGAAAGAACCAATGCAGAACACAATGCAGAAGAAACAAATCCTGAGCTACGTCAAGATGGCAGCTGAATCGCGAACTGGAGCAGAATGCTGAGATTAGCCCATATGTCACTGTCACATCAATGCTCTGCTACACAACGGCAGCAGAAGGGAGAATTAGAGGGTGCAAAGATTTGCTTTCATTGTGACGAAACTGCTGTGTTCCTCAGTCTTTTGACATTAGATGAAGCCAGAGTTTCAGCATCCTAAGTTTTGAAACAAAAACACTGTGTCCTGTTGAATAACAGTAAACAACTATATTGTATTAGGAGTGCCTTACTTAAACCTATTGTTGTGATCTGTAGCCTTATTTTTGGCATTTATACTGATTCATCGTTTTTGATGTCTTGTTTCCTTCCTTTCCTGCTGCTTAGATTTGCTCCTTCACCAGTGCAGAAAAGACTGAGCTGCCTGGCAAGGAATAACTCCATCTATGTGGTTGCAAATATGGGAGACAAGAAGCCATGTAATTCCAGTGACCCAAGGTGCCCAACTGATGGTCATTACCAGTACAACACCAACGTTGTCTTTGATTCAGAAGGGAAACTGGTGGCTCGTTATCACAAGGTAAGACAATTCTGCAAAGTTTAGGAAGTGTATGATCCATGGGTGATTAAAGATTTGGAACAAAGGCTACTTCCCAGGCTTACGTGTATTTGTACATAGAGTCGTTATTTAGCAGGTTTCACATGGTGAGTAAAAGTCATTGCCTTAAGATACCTTTGCTCCTGCTATTCTGAAATTAGTAGCAAGTAATTAAATGAAATTAATTAAACTCAGACCTCTGTTTTTACTGTTTCTCAGTAGTAAGTGACACATGAAATATTAAAACTTTAACATCCTAAATTCTTGCTAACTGAATACAAATCCCCTTCACTGGTATAAATCAGAACGATGAATATTTGTGCTTAACTACTCTTGCAGTGGTAAGAATTCTTTTAAAAATTAAGAAGTAACATGTCCACAAAATATATTCTCCATTATTTGTATTTAAGTGAATAAGTATTGTAATGAATATTATTCTGAATTAAATAATTTGATTTCTAATGTTTTGTTTTTATTTTCTCATTTCTTCTTTTCCACAAACAGTATAACCTTTTTGTGACAGAGAAACAGTTTAATTATCCCAAGGATCCAGAATTTGTGACTTTCAATACATCCTTTGGATATTTCGGCATTTTTACTTGTGCAGACATACTCTTTCATGACCCAGCTGTGGTCCTGGCAAGCAGATTTCAGGTTGACACAATTCTGTTCCCAACTGCTTGGGTTAATACTCTTCCACTTTTGTCGGCGGTCCAGTTTCACTCAGCATGGGCTATGGGAATGGGCATCAACTTTCTTTCAGCAAATACACGCAACTCCACTTTAGATATGACAGGTAATGTGATATTGGTCTAATTGACCTTGTTCATGTGGATAACATTGTATCTATTATATCTATGTAGTCCATTTGACCTGGGCTGAAATACCCATAAGCTTTAGGCATGGGTGTGCATGTCAACAAGATTATCACAGAATCATAGAATGGCTCAGGTTGGAAGAGACCTTAAAGATCATCTAGTTCCAACCCCCCTGCCATTGACCCACTAGATCAGGTTGCTCAGGCCCTCATCTATCCTGGTCTTGAACACCCCCAGGGATGGTGCATCCACAACCTCTCTGAGCAATCTGCTGCCTCACCACCTTCTGAGTGGATTAGGACAACAGAACTTGTACAGGTAAAGAGGAAATCAAGATATGGTATGTAAGAACTCAGAAATGTTTTAAGATAGCTGGGACACCTTTAGTTGTTTGTTAAAGGCTCAGTTCTGAGATTTAACACGTGATTCTACATCTTCTGTCCCAGACCTTGGTGTTTATGCGTGTTTTGTTAATGCAAAGGGCCAAACTCTTTTCTTCCACTAGGTGGAAGCCTAGTGCTGAGAAATGCTCTTGTAAGTCTTGCAAATATTGCTTCTGGACTGGTGACCTTGTGAAGTTTTCACTGTATAGTTTTACTGAACAGATGGTAGAAGTCAAGCACAAATTTAATGCTACTTGTTAATTCTAACAAGCGAGAGAAATATACTGGTGTTGCTAAAAAGCATCTTCAAACTTTGCCTTCCAAATGAAAGCAAATATGGGCCGTTGCTATTGTCAGTCATTGATGACCCTAAGCTAGATAATTCATGTTCTTTATGGATAGGTTTTACTCTGGGATTTAAAGATGCATCTGTGTAAAGAACTTGCATAGAAGTGTGACTTTTGGTAATTTCTTTTCCTTACAGGATTTTTTTGAATTGACAGCATTACCATTCACTTTAATCAGAAATACTGATTTCTGATGGAGCTAAACTTAATGAGGAACATGTATCTTCAGCCTTTTAAATCCTGTATAACAGCACAGTGTACTAATCTTGCCACTTACAAGAAACATCAGAGTTTGGTCTACATTCCACTGATTGCAAAAAGCATTAGACCAGGATTGTAGTGTATGAAGGCTTAATTTAGTTTCAGAAGAATCTGGTAAACATTAGAATAAAATTTGGCACATGTTTAGTTAGCAAAGACTGCTTACTTGTACCATAAACACTTCCTTTCAGATTAAAATCTTCCTGGTTTTGTGTGTTTGCAGGGAGTGGTATTTATGCCCCAGATGGTCCAAGAACATATTATTATAATACTGAAACAGAAAATGGTCACCTTCTTGTGACAGAGCTGAGTTCACGTCCACGTTTGTCTCCTGGCTATCCTCCTGCTGTTAACTGGAAGTTGTATGCCAGCAGTATCAAATGGCTTCCATCAAATGACTATTATTTCAGTGGAGTCGTTTATCATGATCTCTTCTCCTTCACTGAACTCACTGAACCTGAGGGAAATCGTGCTATTTGCCAGAAGGACCTCTGTTGCCACCTGAGTTACAAGATGACAGAGAAGCAGAAAGATGACGTTTATGTTCTGGGTGCCTTTGATGGGCTACATGTTGTTGAAGGAGAGTATTATCTGCAGGTAAAGGTTTTCTATTCTTATTTGGACAGGCTAGAACATTCTTTTTGCAGCCCCTTTGCATTTGTCCCATTTTTGATTGAGGTGGTTCAGAAGGAAGCATTTTTATGCCCCTCTCAAAACATTTGTTTTCTTCATGAGGTATTTTGACTTTGTTAGTGATGTTGATCCTACTTTTCTGTCTGTATTATAAATGATGAAAGTCAAGACTCTGGGTTATCTCCTACACTCTAACACTTCAAGGTTTCCATATATGTGTACAAAAGGGAGAGAAGATGTAAGAGATCTTAGCATCTTCATAGGGATGCTCTTGTCACAAGAGAGAGACATGGATTTTGCCATTTTGCTGATGTTACTCTCTAATGTGCAATTATCTTGCAAAACGAAGAAACTACATTACAGATAAAACCTTTGTACCCAAATGGCTTGCCAGTGTATTGGTTCTTTTAAATTTTGCTGTTGGACTTTTTATTAATATTGTATCTTGTCTGCTTGTTTCTAATTAATTGTAATTTTAATCATAATATTAATTAGTCAAAATATTGAAAATCCAACTCTTGATTTTTGAAAGCTTACTGGTACTTTGATTTTTCTATATCCTCTCACCACAGGTATGCACGCTGCTCAAGTGTAGGAGCACAGACCCGAGCACATGTGGGCAGCCGGTGGAGACTGCGCAGACCAAGTTTGACATGTTCTCCCTCAGCGGCACGTTTGGCACTAACTACGTCTTTCCAGAAGTCTTATACAGCGGGGTGCAGCTGGACCCTGGGGAATTTGAGGTAGTAAGATACCCTTGGGAGTTGTCAGCCCTGTAAAACAAATGGTTAAAAAGCCACTGTGAGACATGGAAGCAACTTGGGAGATATCACTGTGTTCAGTTTCAGTAATTGGCCTGAGTACAGCAACTCCATTTCACAATTCTCTTATCACCTGAACAAATAACTGGAACTCTTATGGGCTGTCAGGAAATTCCCAGATCAGCCCATATTTCCCCCCAGTTCTCTTAGAGTAAAATCTTTCCCAAGACAGAATTGGTACGGCCTCAAACACAGTAGCTCCATGTAAAAGACTCATACATGCCTTGCTTTGTCTTTTTTCTAAGACTTCTCTCAACTAGGTCAACATCAACGAATGTTACTTTGTGGTTGTCATACAATAATATTACTTTGTTCATGTTCCTCTTTACTGTACTTTTCCATAACTAGGTACTAAGTGATGGGCGTGTGATAAGCCGGACTGGTACGTCTGAGCCAGTTTTGAGTATAACGCTCTTCGGAAGATGGTATGAAAAGGACCCTCCACACACAGAGCAAGCTTCACCATGATTTCACTGCAGGTGCTTTAAGATCTTGTCTGCTTGTTTCTAATTAATCATAATATTAGTTAATTGTAACATTAATGCTAATACACATAATTATAATGTCATTCTGTTTCTCACGTTGCACTAACAACATAATCATTGCACATTGGTTTGTTTACTTAATTTCGCAACAAAAATAAATTACTCCGCTAGACAGTTCTGTATCTGTTTTTATACGATAGCTTTGGATTGTCATAGGCTTGACCTTTTTCCCACTGGGAACAAAGGACATAGAAAATAAAGTCCACTGACTTTAGTGGTATGGGATCCAGACGCATAGTAAAGGAGATTTTGAACTGTTCAGGACACTGGTAGGGAGGGTCCCTTGTGAGTCAGTCCTGAAGGGCAAAGGAAAGGGGTCCAGGAAGGCTGGATGCTCCTCAGGAAGGAAGTCTTCAAGGCGCAGGAGCAGGAGCATGCTGTCCTCGTGTGCTGTAAGATGAGCTGGTGGGGAAGAAGACTGACATGACTGAACAGGGAGAATACAAGGAAGTTGCTAGCATATGCAGGGACAAAATCAGGCTAAAGCCTGGCATGAGCTCAACCTGCCACTGTGGTAACAAAACAAAAAAAAAAAAGGTTTTACAAATATGTTAACAATAAGAGGGCCAAGGAGAATCTCCATCCCTTACTGGATGCAGTGGGGAACATGACTACTGAGGATAAGGAAAAGGCTGAGGTTCTTAATGCCATCTTTACATCTGTATTTAATAGTCAGACCACTTATCCTCGGGGTACTCAGCCTCCTGACCTGTCTGCAGTGGGGAGTAGAACAAACCCCCCACAATTCATGTGGAAACAGAGACCTGCTGCTCAACCTGGATAGTCACAAGTCCATGGGGCCAGATGGGATCCACCTGAGGGTGCTGAAGGAGCTGGTGGATGTGACTGCTGGGCTGTTTTCCAGCATCTATCAGCAGTTATAAACAACCGGAGAGGTCCCAGATGACTGGAGACTTGCTAATGTGACGCCCGTCTATAAGAAGGGTCGTAAAGAGGACCCGAGGAACTACAGGCCTGTCAGCCTGACCTCAGTGCTGGGGATGGTTGTGGAACAGGTCATCTTGACTGCAATCACACAGCATGTGCAAGACAACTTGGGGAGCAGACCCAGCAAGCAGAGGTTCATGAAAGGCAAGTCCTGCCTGACCAACCTCATCTCCTTCTATGACCAGGTAACCTACCGGGTGGATGAGGGAAAGCCTGTCGATGCAGCCTACCTAGACTTCAGCAAGGCCTTTGACACGGTCTCCCACAGTATTCTCCTGGAGAAGCTGGCAGCCCATGGCTTAGACAGCCACACTCTTTGCTGGGTTAAAAACTGGCTGGATGGCCAGGTCCAGAGAGTGGTGGTGAAAAGAGTGAAATCCAGCTGGCGACCAGTCACCAGTGGTGTTCCCCAGGGGTCAGTGTTGGGGCCCATCCTCTTTTATATCTTCATTGATGATTGGGATGAGGGAATTGAGTGCACCAAGTAAGTTTGCAGATGACACCAAGCTGTCAATCTTCCGGAGGGTAGGAAGGCTCTGCAGAGGGACCTGGACAGGTTGGGTCATTGGGCAGAGGCCAATGGGATGAGGTTCAACATGGCTAAGTGCCAGGTCCTGCACTTTGGTCACAACAACCCCATGCAGTGCTTAGTGGGTGATATTGGTGGTAGGGGGATGGTTGGACCAGATGACCTCGGAGGTCTTTTCCAACCTTAACGATTCTATGATTTTTAATCAGAAGTCAGTTCCAGAACATCATTCAGCTCCAACTCTGAATACACCCTGTTCTAAACCAGAGAAAAGTAACAGAAACTTTGAAGTCAGGTGGTTGAAATTTTAAGTTGTCATTTCCTTTGAAAAAGAAAACAAGTCTGTTAAAAATGTTGCTTCAAATCAGATAGTCAGCTCAGCACATGGAGTAATGTGTTAGCATGGCATGCCCTAAGTTGCAGTTGAAGGAGGCTACTTGATCTTCCTGACCACAGTTTTACAGTGTGGAACATTTCCATTCCACAAAACTATTGATAACTGTGTCACTTTTTTCAAGCAGTCAGGTGGATCCATGTCAAAAATTCTCAAAATGAGCAGTTTTGCAGGGGCATATCTGTCTCCCAGTTGAAATGGTTGCTGGTGCTGATGTGAGGAGAGTCAAGAGTGCAGGCAGGTGCTGGCAAAGGCTGGCTAATGGCTTGAACGGACTGAATATGCTTGTGCGTGCCAAGTGAGTGCATTGGATTTTTTTGTGTGGTATTTGGCTGATTTCTATGTGAGGTTAATTCGGTTGTTTGTTTTGCAGGTTTGTTTTGAAATAAAATCATTCACATTTAATCCGACCAAAGTCATAGAATAATTAAATTATAAATAAATATACTTGCAGGGTGTAAAACACTTTGAACAAAATGAACACTGTAAAAATAAGTTTTCAGTATATAGATGCATCAAATGGTAACCCTATGTAATGGATACAACGGAGGTAATGGAAAACACTCTACTTGTTGTGGAAAAAAAGTACGGTATCTCCACATGTGTGTGTACACCCCTGTACACAGTGTCCTGTTACAGCCACACAGCACAGCCCTGTGCTGGGCTAAAACAGGAGAGGGGGCTGACCTCAGCCTGGCCACCTGACCTGCCTGATCTGCCGGGGTTGTGTGGTTTCAGGCGTGTCCCTTCACACAGGTTTTTCCATGCAAAGATTAGCACGTGAGGAGTCATTTTCCAGGCAGCTTCTCTCAGCACAAGGAGCAGGACCACGATCTGAAGGCGGACTGCCTCTTTGGCTAAGCTGACTTGGCACCCAGTTACACCCTGCATCACCAAAGTAAGTCCTCAGGTAACCGCTGTCCTCTCATGGTAGCAGGGAAGGAGGAGAGTGGGCTGGGAGAACGGAGGTGTGAAAAACAGAGGGAGCTCTAGGATAAACGTCCTCTCACAGTGCCTGTAGTCATGTATAGCCTGGACTGCTGTAGTTTCGCAGGGGGTTTACTCAGTGGATATGTGGGTGATTTATTTATTCTGTGTTAGTTCCTTGGCCCTGGGTGAGCCCCCAGTTCTGCAGGCAGCGGCGGTGGTGCCTGCTGGCCCAGGCCCAGACACCCGACGTTGCTGCAGAAACCCTGTCCTGGCAGGGCGACTTCAGCCGCGTGCCTCTGTGCCCGCCTGGCTGCAGTAGTCACCCTTCTGGGCCGCATGTTTTCGTAGCTCTCCCTAAACACGGCAGAGTTTACCACTTCCTCCTTCAGACTTATGGCTCACTGCAGTTAATGAGACCCAGACAGGTTTCATTTGGTTAGAAAATCAGAGCAACAACAACAACAAAGTCTCCTAAGCTACATTACTTCAATTACCACTAACATCTCCACTGCAGCCTCTTAAAGGCTCATATTTAAGGCTCACAAATGTGCCTCGTGTTGTATCTAGGGATGTACATAGGGAAGTACTTAGTGGTGAACACTAGTAGGTGCAAATTGATGTTCTTAATGCTTGAAGCCCTTGGACAGCACTGCTCTTGCAGGGAACTCTGGTGCTTGCATTCACCCACAACATTTCTGCTCCGCCTAAGAGATGGCTCTGCAGTGGCAGCAGGACGTAAGCAGGCAGTCTGCTCTGCTTCCTACTATTCAGGAAACCTTTTTCAAATGAGAATGCTGCAACTACTAGAATGTCAAAAAATGGAAGATGTCATAGGAAAGCACATTAGAACTGAAGTCAAAGATTAAAAACGAAGGCTACTTCGATCAATAAACAGAACGATCCCAAGGTGAGGAAGGGTGAGCTGAGGAGCAGGAATGCTGTGGTGCAGGGCGAGCTGCCCTGACCTCTGCTTCAGGCATGTGGTGGCCAGACAGTGAGGCACATGGATAACGGGCTGGCTGGTGGCTTACCTGCCTGATTTCAGGGGCAAACATTCCCTCCAGATGCATATTTGCTGGTGACAGGCTATTGGAAAGTCACACACAGCTAAAGAGAAGCAACTGGGAGAGCCTCTGGGATAAATGCAAGGGACAGGTCTGTCGCTGGCATGTTAGGTACGTGACATTTAAGTGCAGTGAGATGATAATATAATGACTCTGATCTAAAAAAACTGTGGGATGCAAGCTGCAGATAATGGCATCTAGCACAGGAAATGAGGAATGTGAAGACACTAGAATAAAGCAAACAGTTTTTGAAGCCCTCAGTTTTGCCACAACAGCTCCACAGGTGGCAATGTTTTTTATAAATGCATAAACACAAAAAGGAGAACAAAGGAGAATCTCTGTCCTTTACTGCATGCGGTGGGAAACTTAGTGACAAGAAATGACGAAAAGGCTGAAGTGCTTAATGCCTTCTATGCCTCAGTCTTTAGCAGCAAAAACAGTTGTTCTCTGGATACCCAGTACCCTGAGCTGGTGGAAGGGGGTGGGGAGCTGGATGTGGCCCTCATAATTCACAAGGAAATGGTTGGCGACCTGCTACAGCACTTGGATGTACGCAAGTCGATGGGGCTGGATGTGATCGACCCGAGGGTGCTGAGAGAACTGGCAGAAGAGCTGGCCAAGCCACTTTCCATCATTTATCAGCAGTCCTGGCTATCAGGGGAGGTCCCAGTTGACTGGCAGCTAGCAAACATGACGCCCATCTACAAGAAAGGCCGGAGGGTAGACCTGGGAAACTATAGGCCTGTCAGTCTGACTTCGGTGCTGGGGAGGCTCATGGAACAGATTATCTTGAGGGTCATCACGTGGCACTTGCAGGGCAAGCAGGCGATCTGGCCCAGTCAGCATGGGTTTATGAAAGGCAGGTCCTGCTTGACGAACCTGATCTCCTTCCATGACAAAGTGACACGCTTAGTGGATGAGGGAAAGGCTGTGGATGTGGTCTACCTTGACTTCAGTAAGGCTTTTGACACCATTTCCCACAGCATTCTCCTCAAGAAACTGGCTGCTCATGGCTTGGACTGGCGTACGCTTCGTTGTGTTAAAAACTGGCTGGGTAGCTGGGCCCAAAGAGTTGTGGTGAATGGAGTCAAATCTGGTTGGAGGCCGGTCACTAGTGGAGTCCCCCAGGGCTCAGTACTGGGGCCTGTCCACTTTAATATCTTTATCAATGATCTGGATGAGGGCGTCCAGTGCACCCTCAGTAAGTTTGCAGATGACACCAAGCTAAGTGCGTGTGTCGATCTGCTCGAGGGCAGGAAGGCTCTGCAGGAGGATCTGGATAGGCTGGACCGATGGGCTGAGGCCAACTGTATGAAGTTCAACAAGGCCAAGTGCCGGGTCCTGTACTTGGAGCACAACAACCCCAAGCGGTGCTACAGGCTGGGAGATGAGTGGTTGGAATGCTGCCTAGCAGAGAAGGACCTGGGAGTATTGGTTGATAGTCGGCTGAATATGAGCCAGCAGTGTGCTCAGGTGGCCAAGAAGGCCAACAGCATCCTGGCTTGCATAAGAAACAGCATGGCCAGCAGGACTAGAGAAGTGATTGTCCCCCTTTACTCGGCTCTGGTGAGGCTGCAGCTCGAGTACTGTGTTCAGTTTTGGGCCACTCACTACAAGACGGACATCGAGATGCTTGAGCGAGTCCAGAGAAGGGCAACGAAGCTGGTGAGGGGTCTGGAGAACAAGGCTTACAAGGAGCGGCTGAGGGAGCTGGGGTTGTTTAGGCTGGAGAAGAGGAGGCTCAGGGGTGACCTTATCGCACTCTACAGGTACCTTAAAGGAGGCTGTAGCGAGGTGGGGGTTGGTCTTTTCTCCCACGTGTCTGGTGACAGAACAAGGGGGAATGGGCTAAAGTTGCGCCAGGGGAGGTTTAGGTTGGATATTAGGAAGAACTTCTTTACTGAAAGGGTTGTTAGGCATTGGAACGGGCTGCCCAGGGAAGTGGTTGAGTCACCATCCCTGGAGGTCTTTAAAAGACGTTTAGATGTGGAGCTTAGTGATATGGTTTAGTGGAGGAGTTGTTAGTGTTAGGTCAGAGGTTGGACTAGGTGATCTTGGAGGTCTCTTCCCACCTAGATGATTCTGTGACTCTGTATCCACCTTTACCTGGGTGTCAGAGTTGAGCAAAAGTGTGTTACAATCAATGACAGAAAAAGTACAACAGCAAAAATTGGTCTGCTCTTTCAAGTCATGCATTTAATAATGTACTTTCATATTGCCATTATTACTCTTGGCATTAGCCACAGTTCTGTGACTGCCTGTGTGCTCTGCCAACTCTCCAGTCTGAGTTGCGACATCCTCACCTTCTGATGTTGTGGTGTCCTACTTTTCCGTATGTAACCAGAGACATTTGATTACAAGGTAATGCTTTAACTGGCCAGCACTTCCTCCCTCCCTTATTTAAGTTAAACTTTGACCCTTTTTTCTTTTCTGTGTATGCTTTCTTTTCACCATTTGTCCGTGACTCAGAGCATTCAAGCAACTGCCAGGCAGCAGCCATGGTCCCTCCCCGGCCTGTGGTGCACACTGCGGTGTTTGCCCTGGCAGCCCTTCAGGCCCTGGCCTCAGACACCTTCATTGCAGCCGTGTACGAGCACGCCGTCATCCTGCCACGTGCCGCTCATAAGACAGTTTCTCCTGAAGATGCTTTGGCCCTGATGAACAAGAACATGGACATCTTGGAAGGAGCCATCAGGGAAGCAGCCCAGCAGGTACGAGATGTATCCTGAGCGGTGTTAATCGTGTGTTCTCCTCCTGCTGACACCCCCCCGCCCCGGGGATGCATTGATGGAGACTTCTTAACAGAGCCTCTTCTGCCAGGGCGCGCGCATCATTGTGACTCCTGAGGATGGCCTTTATGGCTGGGTTTTCACAAGAGAAGCCATCTACCCGTACCTGGAGGACATTCCTGATCCAGAGGTGAACTGGATTCCCTGTACTGATCCCACAAGGTGATTCCTTCTGCAGCGGTTTGTATGGTTTTAAACTGGTGTCCCATGGAGTTGTGAAGTGCTCCTAACAAATGCCTAAGAACTGCTAATGCTTTTGACATCGGGCAAGTTTCAGTTACAGAATTACAGTTGTATAATATCGTATGAAGGTAAATTACATAATAAGATTGACAAGGGAAACCTGTTAAAATGCTTTTTGAATGAGACACTTTAAAGGGAAATTCAGAAAATATACCGAATTTGGGTTGCTAAATGTAGACAAAACTTTTTTTTTTTTTTTAATTTGGAAAAGCTTTGATTCCAGGATATGCTGCTTCTTGTTGTTTTCATTTTTTTCCACACTATTTTGAATGAAACTAATTGGAAATTTTTAATGCTAGTTTTTGATTTGTTTTGTTGTTTTGTTTATAAATGCTGTGTTCATATAAAACCACACATACTGTTTTTGTGAACAGCTGAAAATTGGTTTCTGAAAAGCTAGTAACAGAGGTGATGAGGTCGCTAGTCAAAGTCAAAATCTGCAAGTGATACAGACCCAGAAAGTTTTAGTCTTAGTTTTTCACAGTTACAGTAAGGTAAAGTCCTAATTGCTAGACTCTCTGTGCTCTGGAACATGATCTGTCACTCAGGTGTCATGTTCCAGCAGGACTGTGGTAACCTGAAGTTGCACACTGGACTTCAGACCCATACAGTATGCAGTAAGTGCTCAGCCACAGAAATACAAACACGGTCTGGCTTTTGCAATGCAGCTTTCTTCACCTGCTCAAAGATGAGATGCTAAGACCATGGTATGACATCTCTAATGAGATTCCTCAATGGTTTCAAGAGGAAGACCCACAATGGAGAATGTATGCTGGGAGAAGTGCAGGGTGTGCAGCTTTTTACTGAGACATAAGTTAACTAAAATATAAGGCGTCTTTCTCAATAAGTGAGGTGTGGGGAGTAGCAACATGTCTAAGCATGTCTTTATTCCAGTTCCTGAGTTAGGTTTTGTGAAGGTGATATCTGTATCTTTCCACTGTTTTAAGTCAGGTCATCCATCAGCAGCTTTGTGGGACTGTAATGCCTGCCACCACATTCTGGCATGCTCTATTCCTCAGTGCTCCCTGCGTATCTGGCGTGATGGTCCTCCTGCATGGCCCATCTCATGTATGACCTTTCACAAAACAACGGTGATGAGAGTGCCCTCTCCCAGCCCCAGGATTATCTACTCTCTGCAGACCCCGTTCTGGGTGCCCAGGGCACTTGTAGGCAGTCCAGCGATAGCATTTCCCTCTGGATACCATTGGGAAGGCTTCAGGACCTGCCTCAAGGCACAGAAAGCAATCCAAGGAAGTCCTGCCGCCATCCTATATATATGCCTGCCCTGATGTGACTGCAGGATCAGGGATACTGTCAGCATGCCTTCAGAGATCCAGTGATGGACACCATTGTCAGTACATCTTTTCTTAGTCTTTTTTTTTTTTTTCCTCCTGGTCTAAAACATATTAGATTTGCTCCAGCACCAGTGCTGGAACGACTCAGCTGCATGGCCAGGAATAACTCCATCTATGTGGTTGCGAACATCGGGGACAAGAAGTCGTGCAATTCCAGTGATCCCAACTGCCCCAGTGACAGTCGCTACCAGTACAACACCAATGTTGTCTTTGACTCGGAAGGGAAACTGGTGGCTCGTTACCACAAGGTAAGAAGTGGCCTTGGAAGCCATTTTTTTCCACATCTTCCAAAATGTCTCCATTAGGCAAGACAATTTAATGCCAGTAATTGCTCCATGGCAGATGTCTCCCTCGTATAGGTTTTTGCTATAATTTAAAAGAATCTCTCTGTTCCTGTGAAGTATTAACACTAAATTTGTATTTACTGTCATGTTTCTAAAAGCAGACTAAAATGAAAACAGTTTGACTGATTGCTCGGGTCCAATGTTAGTTGGTTGACTGCCTCAGTTTAACTTCCTTTTACTGGAAATCCTGGTGTTTGAGCAACCCTAGTTTTCTATGCCAGCTTTTTACTGGAGTACCCCTTCATGTTCCAGCATTTTAAGATGTTCATCTGCATCTCATCTTACATGAACAGTCTGATTTAAGGAAAACAGGCCCTTTCCTATCAGTATTTTTCTTACAATGTTTCAGCACAGCTTCAGGACAGCTTTTGCATAACAGGATTTGTGGACCTATGCTGGGAGCGAGAAGTGAGAGCACTGAAACATTTACAGCCAATGAAAGTATCTTTTTCTTTTTTTTTCTTTTTTCTTTTTCAGTTTTATGTACCTCTGTGGTGGTTTTACCCTGCTTGGCAGCCAAACTCCACCACAATCCTTTTTTTTGCCCAATATTTGGCTTGGAGGCTTGAGATATAAATCGATTTGATCAAAGCGCTGTAGAGGGAGCTTACAGTTATCATACTTAGTTAACAGTTGCTAGTCACGATGTTGTCTGGTTTGTTCTCAGTATTTGTCTGTGTGATCCTGTTTTATCTGATCCATGCCATGTTCTCCCTTTTACAGTATATCAAGCCGGAGAGTTTGTTAAAGGCTGTGTTTGGTTTTGTCAGCTCACTGTGCTGTAAAGCACTGGCCTTGAGCCTAATCTGGTATTTGGGCCCTGCATTGCTATCATCCCTGTCCTCTGGGAACTATCTCTTTGAGAATATTAACAATTCCACTCTCTTTTTTTCTCCTCTGGATGTCAGTTTGTGGATGATATGAGGAATGGTACATCCTCCTTCTTTCCCTATGGGCTAATTACAGTAGCTTTTGAATATTTTGAACGCCTGTGGGTAATCATCTTCTGCTACCTTCCACCCCTTGCCTCTGTGAAAAGCTTATTTTAGAATTATCACAATATACTCTTGCACCACAATCATCACAATCTTCACTTATATCAAACAAATAAATTAAAAAAATAAAAATCCCCACATCAAAATAAACATAATATCATCACAACACTGAGAAAGTGGGCAATATACACACATGCCACCCCTCGTCCCTTCACCACATTACTGCAACATATATTCTTCACGATTACTACTTTCTTAAGTTGTTCACAACTATTACATTCTAGACAATGTCCAGTCCATGATTTTGCCTGTTACTTCTCTCAGTTATCATCATCTCAAATTTCTCAAGCCCTACTGCTGAGCACCATAGAGGACTGTGGTTGTTTTACTCAGCTGGGCAGCTAAACTCCACCACAGCTGCTCTCTCACTCCCCTTCCTCAAAGGAAAAGGGGGAGAAAATACGACGGAAAAGGCACAAGGGTTGAGATAATGACAGGGAGATCACTCAACAATTATTGGGCAAAGCAGACTCATCACAGAGAGATAATGTATTGCCTATCACTAGAGGACCAGAACACTGTGAAACTAAAAGCAAACTAAAACCACCTTCCCCGCCCCAAACAACCCCTTCTACATCCTCCCTTCTGAGCGATGCAGGGGAACAGGCAATGGGGGCTGCGGTCAGTCCCTGACGATTCCTCTCTGCCGCTCCTTCACGGTCACTCCCTGCCCCTGCTCCACGCGGGGTCCCTCCCACGGGATGCCGTCCTGCCCGAACTGAGCCTGTGGGGGCTGCCCACAGGCAGCAGCTCTCCAAGAACTGCTCCACCAGGGGCCTCTCTACAGGCCGCAGGGAAACTTCTACTCCATGCCTGGAGCACCTCCTGCCCTCCTTCTGCACTGACCTTGGGGTCTGCAGTGCTGGTTCTCCCAGACTTTCTCACTCCCTCTGCTAGCTGCAGTTTTACAGCAGTTTTCTCTTTCTTCAGTCTGCTCTCCCAGAGGCTCAACCAGCATTGCTCCCTGGCTCGGCTCTGGCCAGCGGCAGCTCCCTTTGGGGCTGGCTGGAGCTGACTCTGACCTGACACGGGGCAGCTGCTGGGCTCTGCTCACAAAGGCCACCCCTGCAGCCCCCTGCTACCAAGCACTCACCATGTAAACCCAAGACAACCTACTTGTAAGGGTCATCAAAGTTGTTTGGGGTTCATATACCAGATATATCACACTGACGTGGCTAGACTGAAGTCAGTTGTTTATTTAATGCACCTTGGACGTAGTATTCCACCTAGTTCTTCACAGGCGATGCCAACATACTTGTTTGCTCACAAACTGGATGAGCCTTATGCCAAGGCTGGTCCCCTATGTGCCAACCAGGCAGGGCACAGGTGCCAAGTGCCACGTTCAGTAACCCTGAACCCACTTTCTGGCTCGATTACATGTGTTTATTGCCTAGGCTGCCTGTATATTAAAGGACTCTTTTAGTTAAGGAGAATCCAAAGGAAGAATGAAAATTTTGCAAAGCAGGGATCATCACAGACTTGGATTTTTCTGTCAGCTGAGACAATATGCCTCCTCCCCATCACCACTGCCATTGTTTTCTTCTGTTTTTGGTCTTTTGCTGTCTCATGCTTCCTCCTGGTACTGTCATGTACTGTTGTGTTGGTACAGTCTGTCCATGCATCTTCACATCAAAATTACCAACCCACCAGATGCTCTGTGTTCCTCTTCCATTATCATTTCTCTGCTGTGTGCCTTTTGGGTCACCAGGTTTTTAAACTTAGGTGGGGAGATGGGAAAGATCATTTTTATGGGAGTTGCAGGTAGCTGACACAGTAGACCTGCAGATAGCCAGATGTTTTTCTAGCTAGATGCCAGGGCAATATCTGTCTTCCCATGTCAACTTTTTGGGCACTATGGTGATCATACATATGATGGCTTCCTACATACGAGGGCTTCCGTCATAGGTTAAAAACCTGAAGTCATTCAGAACAGTTTTGCAGAATGACTCCAGGATATGGCAGTAGGTACCTTTAACTGGTTTCTGGTTTTATTCCTCTCCCTATAGTATAATCTGTTTATGTCAGAAGAAAAACAGTTTAATTACCCTAAAGAGCCAGAAGTTGTCACCTTCGAGACACCCTTTGGGAAGTTTGGCATTTTCACTTGCTTCGACATCCTTTTCTGGGAGCCTGCTGTGGTGCTGGTGAGCAAGCTACAGGTGGACACAGTGCTCTTCCCAACAGCCTGGATGAACGTCCTGCCCTTTCTGACTGCCGTGGAGTTTCACTCTGCCTGGGCTATGGGCATGAGAGTCAACTTCCTAGCTTCCAATACTCACAACACCATCATGTCCATGACAGGTAATTAATTTTAACTTTGTCAGAAAAATCTTTATAACCAGGAATCTTTATTCCCTGTTTTGCAAGGTCATTTTGCAGAGGAATATAATGTGTTTATCTGGAAGGCAAAGAGTTTAGCCAACAAATTTTAAACCTGGCAAACCCTGTCCCTACTGGTGGCATATAAGGCACAGCAAAATTTCTGGTGTTCGCTTTTCTCCTCCCTAGCTTCTCAGGAGTTTCCTTTCTTTCTTTTAATGCCTCCAAACAAGTAGTAAGTTACTGCTGCTTCTACATGAGTAGAAACTTGTGAAAATTAAGCTCTTTTCCTTTAGACCTCCAAATCTGTTCTTAAATGCAGAACTGTATTGTACACCCAATGCATGGCTCCATTTATTCTGGACAAATGAAAGACTCATTTGTATCTGTATTAAACACAGTTGTGGAAAAGTGTTGAAATCATTTGTTTCAGACCTATTGCGGCAACACTGCTAAGAAGTGCGCATTTTCTTTTAAGAATTTGACACTGACTTTCTAGAGTTTAGCTTGTGGGATAACATATTTCAGCTAGACAAATACTTTCATTGTGCCCTGAAATCACAGTATTGGCTTGGGGCTTCTCAACTGAAATGCTTAATAGGCTACTGCTTGTTGTCCATTTTATGTAGCTGAAGGGCAGAGTTCTTTGACAGTAATGGGCATGACAGATTTTCCTTGATTTTCCTCCATCACTTGGCACCGGCCAGGTGTGAATTCCCCATGTGCGGAGTCTTCAGATCGTATAAACTGAGCTGGACAGCTATTATCTATTCCTGTGTCCATCAAGATGGGCCTATGATACTTGCCTGTGTGGTGTTTTGTATGGTCTCAATCAGTAGTTAGTCCTTTTACATCAAATCACCAAGGAAGAAGCAATTCCCAGTCAACTCTGTTGCATGCAGGAGAAAAGAGAACTGGGGAGGTCATGAATACAATTATAAGGTCATACCGTCTGCCTTTAGGCTATACTGAGCAGGCCTCATGTAGAGAAATAAATGCTACTCTTTGCCAAAGCATGATCTCTGTCTACTGAGTTACTAATAGTTGTCTTTGGTGAGAATAAAATTTCTATAATATTTATAAAAGACTGGATAAGCTAGCAATAGAGACAATTAAAAGGACAATATGAAGTGTTTGAACTATTTTGGACTGAAAATTGCATTCTCCTCAGGGAGCGGCATTTATGCACCAGATGGAGCCAGAGCCTATTACTACAATATGAAAACTGAGGATGGCCATCTTCTCATTGCTGAACTAGATTCACACCCTCGCCTTTCTCCTGCCTCCCCTCCTGCTGTCAGCTGGAGTTCATATGCTTCAGGTGTAGAAAAATGCGTACCAGATGAACAAGATTTCAGTGGATTGATCTTCCATGACCAGTTCACTTTCACTGAGCTCACTAAGCCTGAGGGGCATATCACCGTTTGCCAGAAAGACCTCCACTGTCACCTGAGCTACAAGATGGCGGGGAAACGAGAAGATGAAGTGTATGTGCTAGGTGCTTTTGATGGGCTTCATGTTGTTGAAGGACAATACTATCTGCAGGTAAAGATTCTTTGGGGGGTGTTACTTATTTTAGGAAGTTTCTTTCCAGGGAGAAACCTTCAGCTCCTTGGGGCAGGAGGGGAGAAGGACAATGATTTATTTCTTGTATGCTATAGTCCTGGTGTCCTATTTGTTAGCAGTAGAAAGTAGTTGCTAAAATGTCCAAATATCCAAATGTGCCTTTAAATCCAAGAAATGCAGTGCAGAGGTCTCTCAACCTCTTTTATGTTCCCAGAGGCCACACGCTATTTTTTAGACACACAATATTGGCTAAATAGGGAGCTACGCTTTAGTATTCTGTTGTGAGTATCTGCAGTAAGTGTTCTGAATCTCTCCTTTAATCTTTATCAAATGGTTGCTGTTAAAAAAATCACTTGATCATCTATCTTTATGAAATGCTCTGATAATTCAGATTCATGAAGAAGTTAATATTTTGTCTTTTTTTTTTTTTTGAATTATAGCAATGAATTGTACTGAAATGGCATACAACTTTTACTGGTAATGTCCACTCTTCCTCGTTTTTAATCAAATATGTGGGAAGACACTGAGTTGCGTCCTAACTAATAGTTTGCTTAAAGCCATACTTTGCCTTCATAATTAAGTTATTGTGCCAGCAGATTAATTTATTTTTTTAGTTACTTTTCTCTGCCAGCAGGGCCTTTGCATATCAGCTGGTATAGACTCTAGGATATGTAGAGAGGTTTTAGCCAGTGAACATCAACAGCATCTAAGAAGATAGCTTGAATAAAATCAGTTCTTGGTGAGCTCACTTGGAAAATCTATTTCAGTGATTGTGGAGGCTGCCAGATGGTCTTTACCAGTACTGAATATTCTAGAGCAGGCAGAAATTTCTACTTTTCTTTTTTTGCTTTAGTATTTTTTTAAATTTCTTCAGAACACACTGAGAGAATTCAATTCTTTATGTCTGCATATTTGCATTTCAATAGGAAAGCATATATGCTGATGAATAATACTTTGGTTGTTTGCAGCTATGCTTCTTCTGGCTCCCAGTATCTGACATGAGTAGACAAACACTTCCATCACTTGGTAGCAAAGCCAGCCAGTGTCATTTGAATCTTCACAGGAGTGCTAGCCCTATTTCATATTTCATTGTAGTGTCTGTAAACATTTATCAGCTTTAAGATGGAGAATGCTTATGGTTAAACCGTAAGGACAAAAGGAAAACATTACCATTCCTACTTTCCTTTATGTGCTGCAGCTGCTAATACAAAACTGTAACAGAGGATGCTGACTTCATCACACGGTCATCTATTACAGAATCATGGAATGGTTGAGGTGGGAAGGGACCTCTGCTCAAGCAGAGGCACCTGGAGCCAGGTTGCCCAGGACCCTATCATAGAAGCATAGAATATCCCAAGTTGTGAGGGACCCACAAAGATCATTGAGTTCAACTCCTGGCACCCAACAGAACCACCCAAAAATCAGACCATATGTCTAAGAGCGTTGTCCAAACACTTCTTGAACTCCAGCAGGCTCAGTGCCTGCACAGTACCTTCACCTGCACAGTGAAGACGTGCTTCCTGATGTTCCAGCAGAACCTCCTGTGTTCCAGCTTGTGCCCACGGCCTCTTGTCCTGGCACTGGGCACCACTGAGAAGAGCCTGTCCCCATTCTCTTTGCACCCTCCCTTCAGATATTTGTAGACGTTGATAAGATCCCTCTTGAGCCTCCTCCAGGCTAAACTCTCTCAGTTCTAACTCTCAGTCTTTCCTCACATGAGAGATGCTGCAGTTCTTTGATCATTTTGGTAACCCTACATTGGACTCCTTCTAGTATGTCCAAGTCTCTCTTGTACTGGGGGGAGGGGGCAGACACAACTGGACACGGTATTGCAGGTGATTCAGTATGATACTCCAGTATTCACCAGTAGTTGGATGGAGAACATGAAATTCAGATTTCCCATGATCGACTAGACAATCTAATGAACTGTTATTAGCAACACGTATGCATACCAGTAAGAGGACTTGTGTGTACAGTAATACAGTATACACATGATGAGGACTTTGTTTCATTTTCCTAAAACTTCCACTCACAAATTCATCTTAATAAGACTTGTGAGAAGGGAATCTTCAAATAAGAACTGGCAACTAGAAGAATTAGTGGAAATGCCACTGGCCTGCAGGGATCATATAAAGAGCTCTGGCAGTGCTTACATCAGAAACAAAGGTTATTTCTAACTATTAAGGCAGTACAGGTCTGTAATACCCTCCAATCAGGTCAAGGGTGAAAAAGTAAGCTACAACTGAAGTTTATGAAAGAGATTTTGATGGAAGATTATAAAAGAAATCCTGTGACTGTCACCTACTCCAACGCACACAAGATTTAATGGCACAAGGCTTTCATATCAGAATATTTCTGTCTTGCTCAACATGTTGTCTTTTTGTCTTCCCCACAGATATGCACGCTGCTCAAGTGTAGGAGCACAGACCTGAGCACATGCGGGCAGCCGGTGGAGACTGCGCAGACCAAGTTTGACATGTTCTCCCTCAGCGGCACGTTTGGCACTAACTACGTCTTTCCAGAGGTCTTGTACAGCGGGGTGCAGCTGGCCCCTGGGGAATTTGAGGTAATGGGGCACTCCGGAACTGGTTCGTGTTAGACTTTCTGTGGACTAGTAGTGGAATAACTACATCAAAACAGCCAAAGAGAACTTTTTCATAGTGAATAATCAGACATACTTTATACTTTTCAGTTAAGTCACTAGTTGCCGTAAGTGATATGGTCTGATGTACCTTCTTGTTTTATTACATCTTTTTGAGCTCTTGGTTCATAGTAGTATTCCTCTAATTATGTCTTTCTGTTACTTTTCCCAATCAGGTATTGAATGATGGGCGTTTGATAAGTAAGACAAAACCAACAAAACCAGTCGTCACTGTGACACTTTTTGGTCGGTGGTATGAGAAGGATCATCTATAACAAGATCCACAACTGACAGCCTTCCCATGATGTTACCATAACTGAAGCTTTACACTAATAATCTCACGTCCAAATGAGACACAGTATCCTCTACATAATCAGGATTATGTTTCGTTCTTCATGTTGAACAAACTTCTCAATGTAATTTGTTTAGAAAAAAAATCAGCAACATTATTTTATTGCTACCATTTATTGAGAAGTAACTATTTCTATATTATAAGAATACTAATATTTTATTAGTACAAAATAGCAGTTGTGTTTCTGTCACTGTTTTCTGGATTTTTATTTTTCTAGCCCTCGGAAATTCTGTATTTTGGGACAGAGGATAAATTCTTACTAAAATTACATTGCATATTTTATAATTGCAGATTGCTGAAATCGGTAAATAAAACACTGAAAGATGTGATTCGTGACAGCTCCATGCAACAAAGCTCAGTAATGCTTTGTCTCTGATATGCAGCTACAAGTGCTAATTACTTTACAAGTCAGTTCTTTTATCACAGTTACACAATTCTTTCTCCTATTTGTGTTGTTTTGGGTTTGTTGTCTTTATGCCAACGGTTAACATTGTGTGGCACATAGCAGCACAGAACAGTGCATCATGGAGGCCAAGCTAGAACTCCAATCAAAGAGCCCACCCTGAACCAAAATCTGATGGCTCTTCTTGTACAGAACTGAAGATGAATCATCATTTTTCAGAAATCTCTGTTGAACCAAAACTTGAAACTGAAAACCCAAAATATTCTGCTTGCTGGTTCTGAACAGGTTTGTCAAGACCTGTTGGCTGTACTGGTTGCAGTGCTGGAACTGTGTGTAGCCAGAAAAGAGATCACTGAGTGACAGTGTCATGTAGCAGCTTCTTCCTCCTATCTTTTCTATTTCTCCCTCATCATGTAACACCAGCATATGTGAAATAAGCCTTATCCTTTGCTTCTTGATAATAATGCTGGGCGGTGCTGCCCTGCAAGTGCACTAACTGTTGGGATTAGGGGGTTTAGATTTCTATTAGATACCAGCAACTCCTGGTGAGAAAGCACTGTTCATGTCTTTGCTTCCTCATCTTCCCCCATGACCTGGGGAATCATATCCTCTTCCTTTAGCATATTGGTGTATAGAGATATGCATCTCTGTCTGTGGTGTTTTAGAAGGGGTCAGACACCCCTATAAGTCCCAATTCCACTTTCTTTTTCCCCACACTGGCACCATTTCTGGTCCCACCACAGCACTCTCAAGGTCCTCAGCTCCTCGTACTTTGGTTACGAAGTTGACAAGAAGGTGGAAATGCAAATCCTATCTGGACTCCAGCACTAGTTATCACTGCTGGGCACCATATGACCTTTCTGCTTTCAAATACAAATAAATAGTTGTGACATAACACAATAGCACAAAGTTGTTCATCAAAATCTCAAATCTTCCCAACCCTACACCATGTGCTCTGACTCACGGAAGCTCAACATCAGTGCTGCTAGAGCCATGCTCTCTCAAAACCTTCTTCACTGTTTGAGTCAGTTGTTTTCTGCCCACAGATAGATCTCAATTTATCAAGGGATTATTCAGTCTGATCCTCTTCCCAGGTGTACAGACTCAGTGCAGACACTGTCCTCATCACCCAGGAACCTGGCGGGTCATGATGCAACTCGCCTGAGAAAAGGATCTGAGTTTAAAGGACACTATGGTATGCAAGGAGGTTTCATCTTGCAGTGCAGAAGGATGTAGTAGGAGCATGTGGTGAGGCTGGGAGGCAGCTAGGCAGCTCCTTCAGGGCTGTTCCCTGTTGATACAAGTCCTTTGGCTAAGAAAGTGGGTGTGCAGGTAGTATATGATCCCAACCCTGAATCTGGCAAGTACCTTGAATTTAGGATTTGGTTTAAGACCACTGTTGTCTGACTAGGTAGATTTATGTGTTTGAATGTTGAATGTTTTCTCATAGAAGGCTGGCATAAGCCGTTATTGCACTAAACTCTTTTTGCCGCAAAGATTGCATAATATTCATAATCATGAAATGTGTTGTTGTATGAAGTGAGGCAGGCATACAGAATATAATCGTTTCCAAATCTACCCATTCGTCCACATACCAACTCACTGTGCGTAAACATAAGTCTGTGCGTAACCACAGATAACAATAGACTGTTCTTCCAGGCCAGTGCAGCAAAAAAACATTTCTTTATCTGACAGCTGAATCTGGAACAAAGAAGGTAAGAAACCTTAGCAAATGTGATTTTTTCTGCATGTGCAGCTTCAGCTTCAAGACTTCCAATGGGGTGATCTGTAGATGTAACTAAAACAAGGTGCAATGGGGAAAATTTAGGAATTATTGCTCCCAAGGACAATGCTGCTCTAACAGAGATCTTTGAGGACCAGAGATCCTCAGAGCTCAGTTACTGAGCAGTGTGCTAACAGGTTTGCCCAGAAAAGCAGCCTGCTGGCACCCCTGCTGTGATGTGGAGCGGCCCCCAGAGGCCCCACAGCCCTGAGCCAGGGGTGGCACAGGCGGTGCCCAGGCAGCAGCACCCACCTCTGGCAGCCCTGCCTGCACCCCACACCCTGCACTTTGCGCAGGAATGTGTCTGTTCCGGTCTTTGCTGTGATTTCCTAAACTCCTCTGGCTTGTTTTCCCGCTGTGACCCAGGCTTGCCTTCAACTTATTACAGTGCTGCCGTGCCTGAACACTCGGTGAATCTGGCCGGCAATGCGTTTCTTCAGCTGCAGCACAGCAGCGACTTCTCTGTCGGTGGTGTAGCCGTGGAGCAGGATTGCTCAATGCTTGTGGCTCTCCGGCCTTTGATGTTTGAGTCTTTAGGGACACAGTGATTGCATTGTATTGTGTTGGCTTTCTGGCACCCTGGAGAATTCCCAGGTTTCTGTAAGACTTTCCCTATTAAAGTCCCCTGTTTTGCCCACCCCTGTCCTCCTCCTGGGTGGCTTCCAGACTTCAGGTGTGGGGCTTTTGAGTGCTCGTGCCTCTGCTGTGGTTTTGGTGCTGTCTGCTCTTGAGGCCTGGGCCCTGGACAGCTACATTGCAGCCGTCTATGAGCACAGCGTGCTCTTGCCTGCTTCTCCTGAGGAGGCCTTGATGCTGATGGACAGAAATAAGATTTCTGGATGGAGCTGCATAGTGAAGAGGAAGATATTGTCAGGATGAAGAATATGTTCTTTGATGTCTTACTGAAAAGTCAAGATGATTAGCCAGGTTATGTTCCTTCATCCTCACAGGCACGGCGCAGCTTCTAACAGTGGACTGTTAATGAAGCACCTGGAGCTACTGTAGTGAAGTGCTATTTCCAAAATATTATGCAAAAAGTTATTCTTCATGAGGAATAAAAATTGCTTGCTATAAGCAATTCCAAATTATTGTGAAAAAAATGCTTTTCATAAAATAGCAAAAAAGGTCTGTTGTTTAATTAATCTTCACAAAACAAGTTGGTTATTTCAGCTCTAGACAAAAAGGTCAGAACAGTTCAAGGGTTAGTATATACCACAGTGTGTACCTGGGAGGGAGGATACTCTGAAGTGTTCCAGCTATAATAAGTCATTGGCCACAGGAACGCGGCATGGCAGGACCACGCAGCTTATAACTGTACGTGGTATCAGCTACAGCTACGCTCCACTTCATGCAGGTGGTCTGCCTTCAGCCCTGGCTGCATTTTTAACCGATAGAAGCCAAACACAGCGAGGTTGTATGGAATAGTGTGCCCTCACCATGAGAGCCTGGGCTAGCCCAGAGATCAGTTTGGAAGCCTGGAGATGGTGCAAACAGAACTTGTAAGAGATCCTTCTGTAAAGACTCCTGTAGACCACTGTTGCTCCTAACACTTTCTCTTAGCTTTTTGTTCACCTTTTACTCATGGCATTTTAAATGGGAAATGATCCAATTCATGCAACTGTTTCTTTCTCTTCTTACCATAAATGAACGTTCTTGAATGTTGACATGCACTGTACTTCCCCAGATTACTCAATAGAAGATTACTTCCAAAACAAACCTGTTACAAACTTTACTCCTCCTCTTCCCATCTACTTTATATTCCCCGTGACTGTTCCAGACTCAGAGCATTCAAGCAACTGCCAGGCAGAAGCCATGGTCCCTCCCCGGCCTGTGGTGCACGCTGCGGTGTTTGCCCTGGCAGCCCTTCAGGCCCTGGCCTCAGACACCTTCATTGCAGCCGTGTACGAGCACGCCGTCATCCTGCCACGTGCTGCTCATAAGACAGTTTCTCCTGAAGATGCTTTGGCCCTGATGAACAGGAACATGGACATCTTGGAAGGAGCCATCAGGGAAGCAGCCCAGCAGGTACGAGATGTATCCTGAGTGGTGTTAATCGTGTGTTCTCCTCCCGCTGACACCCCCCCGCCCCGGGGATGCATTGATGGAGACTTCTTAACAGAGCCTCTTCTGCCAGGGCGCGCACATCATTGTGACTCCTGAGGATGGCATTTATGGCTGGGTTTTCACAAGAGAAGCCATCTACCCGTACCTGGAGGACATTCCTGATCCAGAGGTGAACTGGATTCCCTGTACTGATCCCACAAGGTGATTCCTTCTGCAGCGGTTTGTATGGTTTTAAACTGGTGTCCCATGGAGTTGTGAGGTGCTCCTAACAAATGCCTAAGAACTGATGAATTTTTTAATCTCTTAAAGATCCCAAATGCTGTATAAATTAAATGCTTCAAAAAGAACTCTTAATTAAATGTAATTGAAATATGCAAGCTAAAAAGCATTGAGACCGCTTCACTTTTGAAAATTAGAAAAGGAGGAAAATGAGGAAATTGTAGGCAACATCATAATTTTGAAATCATGCAAAAGCTTACCACTTCTGACTACTCGAGAAAGTTTTCTGTAACTATAAACCAGTTAATTATCATGGCAAAAGCATAGATTAAACGAGGTGATTCGGATCTCAGCTCATGTGGCTGGGGTGATTTCTTAATCAAATAGCACAAAATATTTCTCTAGATTTGAATGAAATGCCTTTTAGAAATCCAACTGCTTGCACAGTCTGCTATGGCACACCAGGCTGCTCTGAATGTGTGTCAGCAGGGGACACCAAGGGGATAAGGGTTGCCTCTAAACTAAGATTTAGTATTCTTCTGTTCTGGGGCTTTATGAAGCAAGATTTCAAGAGTCCTCGGGTCTGTAAATGTTGTGACCACTCTTTACCAATGGTTTATAGACAGCTGCCTTAAACAGAGTGAAGAGTTTTTAAAAAGGTATTTTGAAACTGAGATTCAGATTTGCCTGAAAATTAATATTTAAGTTATTACCTATATATTGACTTTTTTTTTCTCCCTTGTTTTCTGAAGCTGTCCATAGCTTTGTATGTATGTTAGCTGAGAATTATATCCACACAGAAAATAACAACTTGGCCTCAATGAGGGTACAGGAAAGAAGAGCACAGGGAGCCCATTTTTTAAAGCTAAAAGACACCAGAAATTTAAAATGATGCTATGAACAGAGAGGAGAAAAAGAACAGAAGCCATCTATCCCTTTTACACCACCTGGGGATATGCAGTTAGTGGAATAGTAAGTTTGAATCCACTCCCCATCCAAACTTAAACTTGTAATTTTGTTGTTGATGCTTTTGCTTGTTTCATCAAAAACACCTTAGATTTGCTCCGGCACCAGTGCTGGAACGACTCAGCTGCATGGCCAGGAATAACTCCATCTATGTGGTTGCAAACATTGGGGACAAGAAGTCGTGCAATTCCAGTGATCCCAGCTGCCCCAGTGACGGTCGCTACCAGTACAACACCAATGTTGTCTTTGACTCGGAAGGGAAACTGGTGGCTCGTTACCACAAGGTAAAGACGCACTTCGGCATCACCCTGTAGTTGATCATCAGTATGCTTTTCATCTCTGGCACCAATTTCAGCAGGTTTATACAATAATGTTAGGCAATTGTAGAGTGACAGCCAATCTAATGCAAGGCTCTTGTGGCCAGAGGGAAGAGCAGGCAAACACTTGATCCATCGGGCAGCGTTCCCAGGAGCACCACAGCTGCAGAAGGCATGCTGGCTATCAAATGCCTCAAAGCTACATTAATGAGAGCAAACTGGAATGAAACATTGGTACAGTTGGCCATGCTCAGTAAATGTTAGCTGGTTCTCAGCACAGTTTTAGCCAAACCAGGCAGCGCTTTCCCAGGTGATGCCTTGGCAGCATTTAGCAGTTAGCATTTGCTCAGCACTGCTGCCAGTAGACAGCAGGGATGCATTCAACCCATGCTCAACAGACCTCTGGCTGAGGGTTTTACCTCCTTTGATTCCCAGTTGCCACTGAGCCTCCTCAAGAGATCTCCAGTGGCTATGGAGGGACCTTTGAGATACAGATAACTACCTTTACCCAAAGGAATCTCAACCCACAGTTTTGCTTTAATCTCAGATAAAAAAGTGGCAGCTAGTAATATTGCCTTATTTTTAGTTTCTGATATGCCATTTTCTTTGCCTCCAGTACAACCTATTTAGACAAGAAACACAGTTTAATTACCCTAAAGAGCCAGAAGCTGTCACCTTCGAGACACCCTTTGGGAAGTTTGGCATTTTCACTTGCTTCGATATCCTTTTCCGGGAGCCTGCCGTGGTGCTGGTGAGCGAGCTCCAGGTGGACACAGTGCTCTTCCCTACGGCCTGGATGAACGTCCTGCCCTTTCTGACTGCCGTGGAGTTTCACTCTGCCTGGGCTATGGGCATGAGAGTCAATTTATTGTCAGCAAATACTCACAACATCAGAATGTCTATGACAGGTGAGTTGCTTTGGGGAAAAGGGGAATAGTCTTCATAGTACAGGATTCAGAAGCAGGCAACATTTTTAAAATAGTTTTAAAATAGCGAAGTCTCTGGAAAATAGTATTTCAAGAAGATTAAAAATATTCTTGATGTTGTATTGAATGTAGTAAACCACTACTGGCAAGAAAATGTTAAAAGTTCAGGGAGAGGTAAAATTAGAATGACATTAAATTTTGGTATTTCAAAAGCAAGGTTTTCTTTCAGAAATGGCACAAAGGTTCAGTTAAATGTTCACCCTCTTCTTTAGAGGCAGCATTTTTTTGGTTTTTTGTTTTTTGTTTTTTTTTTTTTTTTGAATTTCAATCAACAGTTAAATGGATAAAAATGTTTTAAACAGAACTTAATAACACAAAAAAAAGAGGAATTCTCCTTTTTATTGAATAAAACATTTTCAGATTTTTGTTGCTGCTGAAAAATTTGAGATGATATATTTTGGTTTGATCCAAATAGATATCTACTGCCATTTTTTTTCTGTTAACTGAGAAAACATTGTTCTAGCTGCATATGTAACTACTCCCCAAAGCAGAAGTGAAAGCCACAAAGGAACATTTTTGTCTGCCGTTAAGACACTGTGTTGAATTTGGGCACTGCTCTAGGTTTCCTTTTATGAAATGTAATTATGCCCACAGTTTCCTTCTTGGCATATATGTCACTTCCAGAGCTCTAATTTCTGTCATAATTAATCTAAGTTGTTAAAAATATATATGGCCTTGTGTGAAATTGCCTCTGAAGGCTCAGATTCAAGATTCAGTGAAGCACAAAACCTTTGGATTTTAGATTTTTATTTTTTAACTATGATGTGTATTTTAGTGTCTCCACGCTTTAAAGTTCTTCCACAGTTCTCATTAACGAGTTGTCTGAAGATAGCCTCATGTTTACAGGTGACAGAGCCCACGGTGCCACCCGCCAGGAGGTGGTGACGGTGGGCGCCGTGCGTGTCGTTTGCAGGGAGCGGGCTGTTCACGCCCGGTGGAGCGGCTGCCTACTACTACAACAGTGAGACAGAGGAGGGACGTCTCCTGGTAGCCGAGCTGAGTGCACGACCCCGTCTTTCTCCCACCTACCCTCCTGCTGTCAACTGGAGCTCATACGCTACAAGCGTCAAAAACTTTACAGAAGATAACACTTTTCTGGGAGCTGTCCGGCGTGATATATTCACTTTCAGTGAACTCAAGCACGAAGATGGAAATTATACAGTTTGCCAGAATGACCTCTGCTGTCATTTGACCTATAGGATGTCAAACAAGAACAATGATGAAATTTATGTACTTGGTGCATTTGATGGGCTTCATGGTTCTGTCATAAAATACCATTGGCAGGTAATCTGTTCAGAAGGGTTGAGAATGGGTTGTATATGCCAAAATTAACGAATCATTCCAAAATACTTGTTCATTCCTGCATCATAAGAAATTTTCTTTCTAACAAGTCCAGCTCTTGATTATTGAAATCCTACTGCATGTTACTTTTCTGTATCCTCTCACCACAGGTATGCACGCTGCTCAAGTGTAGGAGCACAGACCTGAGCACATGTGGGCAGCCGGTGGAGACTGCGCAGACCAAGTTTGACATGTTCTCCCTCAGCGGCACGTTTGGCACTAACTACGTCTTTCCAGAGGTCTTGTACAGCGGGGTGCAGCTGGCCCCTGGGGAATTTGAGGTAATGGGGCACTCTGGAACTGTTTGACATGAGGTTTTCCAGGCCGTGGTACTGGAAGGGAAACTGCTATGGCAGCTAAGTCGGAACCACTTCGGTTCTATAGAACATAACTCAAGAGGACATTTAAATGCATGGATTGAGTTCATCCTCATTGAGAAGAACATATAGATGCTAAGGCTGAGAATCTCTTCAGTGTTTTTTTTAGCAAGTATGCATTCCCATTTCACAGCCCGAAGCTATAAATAGCAGCTTTCAATTAGTAATGAGTATTATGCATAAGGATAGAGATCCAATGCAGTTAAGAATACTAAAAGGTATTTTTAAGGGGTTTGTCAGTTTTATTACTTTTTTACATGGAACTTCATATATTTCTGTCAAAATATGTTTCCATTCATAAACTTCAGATTACATTTATGTAAAAGACTAGATGAAATCTTTATTGATTTGTAAGAGTTGTTTAATAGCTTTCAAGAGACAATGAAGTCAGCAAAAAAGGCTTGTAGAGCTTTAGAGGAAACAAGTTTATCATATCATATACGTGCGTATTGACTGTCACAGAGGCTCTTTAAAAGTTACAGGTACCCATAGTTTGTGTACAATGATTTTAGACAGATCTGTAAAAAGTAGCTAAGAAAAGCAACATATGTCCAGTATACTGCAATTCTCTTTACTTCCATCTGGAAATTGTTTAGGGGTCTACAAATCAAAAAAGATTTAATATTACTGTCCTAGATATAACCTGCATCACCGTGTACAAGTAACTAATGAAAACATAACAAACCAGTTATTGCCACTCTCGTATTCTTATGAGATGGAGGAAATGATCTTTCTTACAAAGATGGAGCTGGAGGGACTGTAAAGACTTTCAGGTCCAAGGAAATGTAGGAAGGCAGTGGCAGAGCTGAGCATGATACTTCAATTTTCTGAGCTCTGTTTCAGTGCCTGAAGTGCAGGGACATTTCCATGCATGAGACAGAGGATTGTCTTTAAAAAGTGCTGTATATAATTATTTGACCTCTAAGGCCTATCCCTTCTGTGCCATGCAATACTTCCACTCTGTTAGTGGGTAATAGAATCACTCTTTCTCTTTTCAACTAGGTGCTACCTGATGGACGTCTGGAAAGTAAGAATAGCACATCAAAACCACTCTTAACAGCAACGCTTTTTGGAAGACGTTATGAAAAGGACCTGAAGCATCCCCTGCGAAACTCCCCATAATGTAACTCCTTAACTGTTACACAGTCAGCATAGACAAGATGAGAATTTCCCATGGTGATCCATGAACTCCTCATGATTTGTGGCAGTTATCCTCTATCATTCCTGTTCTATATCTTACACTTCTGCTTAGCAGCTGTGGCGGTTGAGTTTATTTAGGAGAAAGAGATGTGAACACTCTGTTGTGTACCTATATCAGTGGTACATCATTTAAATAGTGCTTGAGCCAATGCAATTATTATTTATGCTCAGTCACATGAAGTCTCTGATTAGAATATTTTTTTTTCAAAGATATAATGTAGGTTGCCAGGATAATGCTAGTCAGACACTGATACTGAAATGTGTGAAATGTGAAGTTTGCCAATTTACTGCTGAACAAATCTTCCCCAAAGAAGCCTTGTTGTCCCTTCCGCCCCTTCCTGTTTTTCAGACTGCATGAACGCTGCATGAATAAGTGTCCATGTTCCTCAGCCTTACACACCATTCAGCAGGGCCTTCCTAATGCTCAATGGGCCTTGATGACATTCAGACCAAGGTACTTTACAATGAAGAAAAAAACAGATTTAAAATGGTTTTAGGTGTAGCCTCAGAGAGAGAAAGTGGTTTTCCACACAGACACCACGTCTGCTTGGTAAAGGATCTTCAGTTCTGCAGTCCCTCTAAGCTTGCATGTCACACCTGGCATGCATGGCGTACACATGCTGGGTCCAAGCATTTCAGATCAGACTTACCATATAAACATAGTATACTAGAACATTCCACTGGATATTTGTAAAATTTCTTCGGAACTGTGAAAATGAAGGAAATATGTAATGTTTTAGTACCCGAGACACATTTGACCATGTAGTGTGAGAAATGTGCATTATTTGGGACTTCCAGCCATTATTATATCTTTGTCGCATTAACTGGGACATGTGAAACTTGGCAGCCCTGGGCCTGGTTTATATCTACCATGTTCTGCAGCAAACAGGCCTCATTTCACCACGTATGCCTTGGAGTAGTCCCTGCCTTAATATTTATCCCATAGTCTTTTGTACCTGCTGCCCTTCACATCACTGGCATACAGCATGCACTATGCTTAGCATTGAGCTGCCCTAACTATGGCACATAAGAAAAACTCTGTGGCTTCCCACCACAAGCACACCAACATACGTTATCCAGAATTTGTTGTAATCCTCTGATTTCTGTTTACCTTGTGGTGCTGGTTCTCAGCACCCAACTTTGGAGGTTCTTCCTAGGATTTGTTTCATCCTGGAAATAAAACATCTGAGCTCATATTCAGGGGAGGGACTGTGCTATTTGGGAGTAGTTATTCAAACTTGCAAGCCCTCAAGGTTGTGTTTCCTTGTGGCTTGTCTAGCATCTCACCCTTTTCTCACCTGGCCTATGGTTGTAACCCAGGACAGTCCTTCATCAAACAGGTTTTGATTGAGAGAGAAGTTGACCCCCCAGTGGCAGTACTGTTGGGTGTGTAGTGGGTACAGGGTCCATAATATCCAGATGTAGAAGACCATGCTGATGGGTGGGAGCTGATCCCTGCTCCCCGAGCCAGTTTGGCACACTCCAGGAACCTCTTCTCTGGTTTGTAACTGGCAGCAGTTTCTGAAGGGCAAACAAGAATAAGCATGCTGGTTGTGAAGATCTGCAGCGTCATCATGTTGACCATGTAGGTCCATTGATTTTCACTGGGGTCACACACATATAGTGAGATGTGTCTCTGCAGCTGAGCAGCCAGGAGCTTTGCCTTGGGGGTGGTTCCCAAGGTGGTGCTTTCCCATCCATCCTCCAAGTGCTGCTCACTCATCCATGTGCCCCTAAAGAGGTAAAAGAGTAGCCAGTGCCTCACAAATGCTCTGAGAAAGGCAAGTGCTACCCTGACATTCAAACTCCAATACTGAAAATGACCTTAAAATTTTAAAAAGGCTGCTTCCTGCAGCCCTCTTACCACACAGGTGCTGAAAGAGCAGCAAACTCCAGGGACCTCCTTCTTATGAACCCTGCCACTCACCTCCATCTCTTACTCAGCTGCACCTTCAGCACTTCAGGCAAAATATGCTTTTATTAACCTGCCTAGATTTGCTAGCATGGGGAAAAAAAAAAAAAAGTGAGAGGGGGGAAAAAAAAAGAGGAACTTCTACTGTAGCTGCATGTGAACGTAATTTAACTTCTGTTTTTGTTGCAGTCAAATCACCTGACTAAAATATTATTTCACTGGTTGGCATCAATAGCTTTACATGTTAATCTTAAAAAAAAAAAAAAAAAAAGAGGATTTTTGGGACATTTTAGATGTTCCATGCTTCACAGATCATCAGTGTCACTCTCAAAACAGCATTTTGCAAGATGTTCATACTCTAAATCCTGAGTATTTCATGCATTCCAAATGGACATGAAGTTTATAAAAATCTTTCTGAAGCTGGAGAAGAATGCAACAAATCCCATTCACCTAGAAGAGTTTATGTTGAATTCTAAGAAAGTTAACCAGCTATGCACTTATCTTCCCACCCACTAGTTAGAAATTAGAAAAGAGAGAATTTAGTTCATCTTTTGGGAAATAAATAAACAAACAAACAAACAAATAAATAGCCTCTCCTATGTTTTCCTTAGGGGAAAGTATTTGAGTTTCTGAAAGAACAAGAGTGTTTGCTGACTCTGGGATAGATATGCCAAAGAAGAATCAAATTATTTTTTAATGTAATTCATGTCAGTGACTCCACCCCATAAGCTACTCCAGATGGTATCCTCATGAACTCCATCCTTCTCGGAACTGGAAAAGCTTTCTCTTCTCTTGTCAATACTCTTCCCTGATGGTGGCCAAAGCAAACAAGACACTCCTTTACACAGTGTCTCTGATCGTACAGAGGGAAAAACAAGTCCTTAATAGGTTTTACTGATGCAAGACTTCAGATGAAGGTAGAAAAATACCGCATTAAAATAAATGTAATCCAAATCTTATGGCTGACTTAAGTAAGACTGGTAACACCTTTGGCAAAACTTAAGCTCTGGGTAAAATCTAATGTATTATATTGTCCACATTGAATTAAAGCAAGCAGACCTTGAGCAACAGTAGAGTGACAGAATCATAATAATCTGTTATTTTTAAGAGAACAGGACACTACAGCCTTGTTCTTGTACACATATCTTAATCATTATAACCTCAAGTTATCCATTAAATAGCATGGACCAGTGAGGCACAGTCAGAGATTGTACAACTATTAGCCACGATAATACAATACTAAACGTTTATGAACAACTCGTGTTATCACATGTGAATTACTGGCAGTAATCATTCCTAAGTACACAGATTCAGTGCAGATTTAGTGGATGACAGACAGAATGGCCATGACCTGTGTTTGAGGTGAAGAATTCATATATTTCTAATTAACCAAGAATCAAACTCTAGCCCCACCTCATCCAGATATTGTTTGCCATGTCACTGTCCACCATCAAGGCAGGAAAACTGAAAAAGAGCAATAACTTGCAAAGGTTAATAAAGACATCAGTAATTATTATAAGGCTTACCACAGCTAATATAGGAATGCTTCTCAGGCTTATGGAAGTCTGTAACATGTCATGGAGCCCAACACAGAAGTAATTACAGCACACCTTCTAAAAATGAACCTCCCAAAAACTGATGCTGTAGACAAACAGCACTTCCTACAGAAGCCACGGATATCCATAACAGTCTTACCTAGTGTCTACCTGTGTATCAGCTAGAAAAGCTAGAGATGACTGGTCTTGGTGAAGCAGAACCTTAGCTTATTGACAGCAATATCTTAATTCATCTATCAGTTTAGAAAACAATTGAGAATTAACAAAGGCACTTGTAGCCTCCATCTGTAAAAGTATTAAAATATTTACAGCAACCATTCGATATTTTAAGTTTGTAAGTCATACTCCATTGTCTGTTCAGATATTCTCACGGCAGTAGTGAATTTGCACTAGAAATATATACAATATAAAAAGCACACTGTAGTTACATGATTTTAACTCTGCCTATCCATCATCATTTACTGCTTTTAACATTAATGTGGATTTTGATGACCTCCTAGCCTTGTAGCAGTGATGCTGTAAGGATGCAGGAGTAAAAAGAAGTGTAGGAAGGAGTTAATATTTTTTAATGGCAGAACAAGACCAACTAAAATTGGAATAATCTGATACTGTGGATACTGAAGTTTACTACACATTCTATTAATTGAAATTACTCAACTATTTCAATTGAAATTGAAGCTATGAAATAGAATTGACAATAAAATATTTGTCTGTAATGTAATTCTTAACTAAAACAAAGAAGGAAAAGACATAAAAATATGGAAAGATATTTCACCATATAGACCACAGTAGCTTTCAAATACCACTGACATTTATATTTTATATTTTATAATTTAATATTTATAATTTATTTTTTAATTTATAAAAATCTTTCTGAAGCTGGAGAAGAATGCAACAAATCCTATTCACCTAGAAGAGTTTATGGTGAATTCTAAGAAAGCTAACCAGCTATGCACTTATCTTCCCATCTGCTAGGTAGAAATTAGAAAAGAGATTTCAGTAATGAAAATTACTACACACAGGTGTAGCTGCTTTTCATGAAAGCTGTGTTGACTTTTTGAGGAATTATAAGCATTAGTGAAGAGCTAAAACTTGGCAAAGAGCTGGACTAATTGTTTGCATGAGGACTACCATGTGCTAAGACGTGAGGTTCATATCTGGGCCTCAAAGCCTAATTCCTTCAATTGTCTAGAACCTTTGGAAAACAAAATTTCAGCTTCTGTTTCAGGTGTAACATAAACATATGCCCACTGCTTGATATCATTTTGTGATGAGTATTCATGGGAAAAAAAGCACAAGGAAGTCTCATAGTTTCAGAGAAAACTGAAGTGCTGCAAAGCCTTAATGATCATCTAGTGGCTTGAGCAATTCCAGTGATTTTGAACCCTCACTGTTAATGCAGAAACTTTGTGTTTGAATTCTTTTTCTTCCTCACAGACACCAACCACCAAAAATATCCAGCTCAGTTTAATTTTCAGGCAAAACTTCCCTAGTAATTTCTGTCAAATTTATGAATAGCTTTGAAAAGATCAAAACATCATTCTGAAACATTTATGAAAATCTTAGGGAAAATATACAATAACAAGAAGCTTTAACATTTTAGCACCAAGTCCCTTAAATTGAGCAAAAAGAATAGAGTGAACTTTAGGCCTAGTGAGGTAGTCACTGCTATATTATATACTTTGTTGGATATACTCCCCAATCCTTGCCAGAGACCTTCCAAAGTTTTTCATATAGCATTTATTATTGTGCTAGCTAAATACTGCTATCTAACATGCTCTCTCTTTTTCCTTTTTTCAGTTTGTCTCCACTAAGAGCCAAACATCTTAACCTAATGATCTTTTCATTGAGGTCTGATAAAGGCAAAAGGCAACAGTGAGGTAGATATACTACTACTAAAATCAATGTTGGTACGTCAGTTTACATCTGCTGATCATGCATCTGCAGAGAAAGGGATGTTCTACATTTATTTTTGAATTCAGACAGCTGGACTCTGTCTTCTTTTCAGTCTACCCTGCATGGTAGCCCTCACACCACTTAGCAGGGCCTGGCCAGGGTTGGAAGCCATTGGCTCTGCCCAGGAGAGATCCTATAGCTGGTGATCCATATAGCTTCTACCTTGGCAGCAGTTAGGTTCACCGGCCCCATAGAATTCCTAATACTTTGTTTTGTCACCCAGCTGGCAAACTGAACTGTACAAAAATTGGTCCAAAATGTACAAACATTTGTTTTCTTCCACCCCCTCCTTGGTTAGTAGTTGTCGTCTCTAACTTTCTCAGAGATGTTCTTACACTGAGTTGGACACAACAGGTAACATAACCAAATCTCCAACAATATGAAATTTAACAACAGCAAGTACTGGATTCTGCACCTTGGACAGGGCAACCCTCCCACACATACAGACTGGGGAATGAGAGGCTGGAGAGCAGCCCCACAGAAAGGGATCTGGGGGTTCTGGTCAATGGCAAGTTGAACATGAGCTGGTAGTGTGCCCTGGCAGCCAAGAGGGCCAGCCATGTCTTAGGGTGCATGAAGTACAGCATTGCTAGCCAGTCGAGGGAAGGGATTGTCTTGCTCTGCTCTGGTGCCACCTCACCTCAAGTACTGTGTGAAGTTTTGGGCACAACACTTTAAGAAGGACATAAAATTATTAGAGAGTGTCCAAAGGAGGGCTACGAAAATGGTGAAGGCTCTAGAGAGCAAGACGTATGAGGAGCAGCTGAGGTCCCTTGGTTTGTTCAGCCCCGAGCAGAGCAGGCCGAGGGGAGGCCTCATGGCGGCCTGCAGCTCCCTCACGAGGGGAGCGGAGGGGCAGGTGCTGAGCTCTGCTCTCTGGGGACAGCGACAGGACCCGAGGGAACGGCATGGAGCTGGGACAGGGGAGGGTCAGGCTGGGTGTGAGGGAAAGGTTCTGCACCCAGAGGGTGGTCGGGCACTGGGACAGGCTGCCCAGGGCAGTGGTCACAGCACTGGTGTTCAAAAATGTTCAGACAATGCTCTCAGACATATGGTTTCATTTTTGGGTGGTCCTGTGTGGAGCCAGGAGTTGGACTCGATGATCCTTGTGGGTCCCTTGCAATTTGGGATATACCGTGATTCCAAATTGCAAAAGCACGTTATAATCCATTCATGGAAAGTTATTGTTTGAAAGAATAATAATTATGTTTGCCCAAGCAGAAATCAAATATATCTGACACTGAGATAAAAAAGGGAAGAGCAAGCTATTAAAACACAGCCATTAATGCACAATGATGTACTTCCTGGTAGCTAGACTGAAAGATAGAAAGGTTTGGCAGGTGTGGGTAAAAGTACATGTATGGTGCCTTTCATAACAGATGTCATTTAGCTATACCTCAAGAGTATCAGATGGCTTTATTTATAAAGACCAGAGTTTTAAAACAATAAAACTTAAGTTTGATCATTTACATTGCTTAGCAACAGGTTTAAACATTCATTTTTGTTGAAGACTTCCTAAGCCTTTCTTTAATGTTGTACTAAACATTCAGATTGTTTATTCATGTTAACATTAGCCTCTGTTTGCAGGGATTCTTCCAAGTTCAGCGTTAGACTAAATCAAAAGTAGGCATGCAACCTCTCTCACTTGGGGTTCCTACAACAGTTACTTCATGTAACCTCTCTTGGATTTTACCAAGAGAGTCTTACAATGCCAGTTGTTTTTTACTGAATCTTTTCTTACAGATCATTGCTCTTCTTTCACCAAGGATGCAACACATAGCCCTCCTTGATTTTCTAAGGCTTATCATTTGATGATATCTTGATATCTTATGAACATTTGCCATAGCAGCACTTCCACAAACTAAGGAATAATTTGTATCCTCTTGCATAGAGGAGGAGATGAAGTGCAAATAAACTGATGTTTACAGTAGCCAAAAATAACTTGAGATGCCAGAATATATTACATATTACAAAAATACTTTATATATTTAAAAAGCATTCAAAACATTGTTATCACTGACTTCAGCTGTAATTGCAAGCTACTTGTAAAAATCAGCTCTTGGCGTGAACCCAGAAAATGAAGATGTTCAATGACCCACCTAATACCACGTGTTAACAGATGCATATAGAGCATGATAGAAGGGATGGAAATGAGAATAGGGACCTGTACAAGGGTCCACTTAGAGCATTAGTCCATGTGGACACACAGGGCTTGCAAGGAACAGAAGAAGCAGCAAAGGTTGCAGATGTGAATAACATTGCTCACCGGAAAAGGGAAAACAGCAACAACAACAAAACAGAGAGACACACAGAGAGAGGGAGAGAGAGAGAGATTTACTTTTTCTTTTTTTTCCACCAACCATCACTTGCAAGAACAAAAAGTTATGCAGGCTGGTGGAGAACCATCTAAGGATGTAAACCTCCTGTTCCTGCCATCTGTTCCTTCCAGTCCCACAGGTATTGTGCAGTAGATGGCTTGCAAGCAGAAACTTGATAGCAAATAATAAATCAAATTCAAACTGAATCCATTAGGTCCTTACCTCCTATTTGGTGATCCCAAAGCATATTTAAATGACATATGGCAGCTGCTGAGGAAGGTGTTCTGGTGAAAAGTCAGACTGCCCATGCATATCTTCCTGAGATGGGGCAACAGAGGGTGGGCATGAAAGGGCACAGCTTCTGAAGCTGGTAGTTTCTGTGTAGGTTGAACTGCTGCACCTTCAGTGCCATGGCACCAGAGATGCTCATGCACAGTGCTGCTGCTTCCTACAGCAGAAAACAACTGTAGAAGCAGAAGATGGCACAGGTAGGTTCCTCCCCTTAAAAATGGCCCACGGTGCAGCAGAGCTGGCATCTGCAGTCTGTTGGGCTTACAGATGGGCGATTAGAAACATTCAGATTTGCTCAGTGTTTCTAGGCAAACAACATGTGCCTACCATAGGCAAATCCAACATTTGTGAAAGGTGGCAGAGAGTACTGTGGAGAACAGGCTCCAGGAGATTTCTTATTGACATATAAGACTTTATGGGCCATTTTATTTTTCAGTGGCTTCCCGTAAAGCAGCCACCCTTCCAAACCAAAATGTGACATTCCAAGACCTTCCTTTCACCACGAATTGTCCCTCCTGTTCAGTCCCATGTCCCCTGTGCCACCTTGCCAGGCCCATGCTTTCTTATCTCCCTAACCTGCCCCAACACCAAGTCCCCAGGGAGACGCTGTGACCAGAGCCACACACGTTATGCTCAGGGCTCAACTCTGTCTTGTTCTCAGATACTGTTGAAGTACTGTGGTTGTGTTTTTTTTTTTTTGAAAGTCTTGGGTAGACACATCAAATTTTCTAAAATAACTCAAATTGCTAAAGCTTGTCAAAGTCTAACAAAATTGAAAGTAGAGTCCTGAGGTAGAAACCATGAGGCTATCTTAGTAGCAACACTTCAGTGCTGTTAGCTCCATCTAGACTTTAACCATAATAAACATTCGTTTTTATTTTGTATGCTTCTTTCCATGAGCCTGGCTTTAACTTATTTCAGATTCATTCATCTTTGCATATGCAACCGGCTTGTGACAGAACAGATTTATTGTCTCCTTATCTTTTCTGAATATTTAATATCTGCGTCATTCTGTTGCTGAGATGTTTCCAGCGGGCTGTAATCCAGAGTCAGACCAAAGTAGGCAGCTGCCAAGCTGTGGGCTCCATGTGGGATGAGTCACTATTGTGCTGTATTTGCAGGTTGCGCCAGTTCGTGACGAGGAAATAGCTCCTGAGCAGGTATGGTCTCACCTTCTCATATACAGATAGTTGCTAATATGCTAGTTTAGGAAATTATTATTTTTTTTTCAGTGACGAATTTTCCATGGTTAGCACTTACTCTTCTTTCTGTACTGAGCAGCAACAGCATCAACAGCAGTAAGACTTTTCTGTACTGAGCAGCAACAGCATCAACAGCAGTAAGACTTTGGTAGTGGCTCAGAGGATCATTTAAAAAGCTGTTAATTCCCAATACCTGAAAGAGGAACATAGCTAGGGGGCAAACCTCTTTTCAGGCACAGCTCTGAATGAGGAACAAGGCTCTTTGCTTTCTGTGGAGCTATTCCAGGGCCATGAGGGTCTGGAGTGACCTAGCTGGGATCCTACATGCTTGCTGCTTGCTGCCTCCCTCCTCCGTTTTTGCCTTCACATTGGAGGTGGTGTTTGGAGGCCACCAAATGCCTACAAACTGGCCACAGTCCTGAGTGTGCTGCCGTGGGACTGGTGGGTGCATGGGGACAGCAGAGAGGCACAGAGAACCTGCCTTGCTTTGGCACCACGGCTCGGGGAACTTGCCAGCCCTCCCGGGGAGAGCACCAAAGGGTTGCTCCTGCCCTCCGGGGAGCTTCCTGGTGCTGGTGTCAGGGGCAGCATCTTCTGCTAATAGCATGGCTATAAAAGATTTACAACCCTCCCTGTGCAGAGAGAGTTTCTTGGTTTTGGACAGATGTGTTTTGCACTGCTGTAGAAACATTTTTTTCTTGCTGGAATCTCTTACTCCTCTGTGCATTTCAGAGTTGCATTTATCTCATTTTGGGGGCTAACCCTAAAAAATACACTTTAAGAAACTGCATAAACATCACGTTTCTCTGTATAAACAGCTATTTCTACTTGTCAAGGAAAAGTAATGTTTTGCACTGAAAAGTAAGAATATAAACAATGGAAAAAGATCTAGAGGTCTATCAACCCATCTGTTCTTTAAATTTCCCTGCTATAAATCTGGTCTAGCTTCAGATTGTCCAGAATTACACCAGGTTTGCAGCAATAATGTTCAGCTCAGTAGTTGGTACATCTTCTCATTTAACCCATATAATTAAATATTTAATTTGAATTAATGGCTTACTGGCAATTTGTGCATTTTCCACAGATTTCAAATGTACAAATGGAAACTTAAGAAGATAACTTCTTGTAATGATGTGCTTTTTATTTTCTGAGGACTGCATAAATGGTGAGTGGAGTTACATACTTTCAAAATTCCTCTTCAACCATGGGGCCATCTCAGAGCCTCCAGTAGTTTTAAATTCCTTTGAGAGATCCAGTTTTTAAAATGAACCATATGAAAATGAGAAACTTTCCTCTGTTTAATGGATACTGCAAAACAACATTTTCTGCCAAATGACCAAACCATGCCCACATAAATGCAAATAAGAGCCACAGCTGAAATCACTGCTGTCCAGCTTTTATATTATTTTTTTTTTCCCCCATGGGAACTGTTCTCACTCCTTAGCCGCATTCTGCTCCTTCCTATTTCCAGTGTCCTTTCCACATTCTTGCCAAAATTCTTCCCAAAGAAGGACAGAACCGTTTTTGAACACGTTCAGATGAGTTTGAGATCTGGAAAAAGTGCTATTTCCATTCCCTGGGATGTTGTTTTCTGTCTTTCCTGTTTTAATAATCTTATACTTATTTTTTTTTTAATTTTTATTTTTTTAATGTAGGTAACCCATGTATGATAGGCTATGTGAAAACATCTCTTTTTCTGGTTTTCTCTGTATCCAAGAATCTGCAAACTAATTATTACAAAAATGTAAATCTTGCAAAAAAGAAAGCCACAGCAACAATTTTGTAGACAAGTCTTCACTTTGAATTTTGACGTATAACTGTTTTACTATAATATTACAGACTCAAAAGACTGTTGAATGGTGACTATTCATAAGTGCTCTGAGGATCCAGACATAGAGCTTGACATATATCTCTTTGATACTGTAAGACTGAGAATATTTTCATGATCCGCATCAGTATCAAGCACCAAGAAAATGCCTATATAAAGCAGAGGCACCAATAACATTAACACTTGTTACCAATATTTCTTTGTTGCTCTACATTAGTTGACAATTTGACCTGCTTAAATAGTTAATTATCTTGGCATCTTAGAAACTGCTACATTCATTTCACTAAGCATGCTATTACACACCACCCCTGTCCATACTTGCAGCTTTCTCCTTCTCCCTTAGCCACCTGAGATTTTAGTAGGGGCAGAAGGCTGGCCAGCCCCACAGCCATAGGAGGCTCTGGAGGATCAGTCTTTTCTTCTGTAGGGTGAAGTCAAGGTGAGAGCCCAGCCACACGTCAGGGGAAAAAAAAAAATCTCCTGTAGTGTGACCAGGTCCCTTTCTCTCTATTTTTCTTTTCAAAATACATTTAATTATTTTAAACTATGTAGACATTACTGGTAGTCAGCTAGAGAGCAAACGTGGCTTTCTCCAGGGGTTCTACACTCAAAATGGCTGCTCTCAAGTTTGTTGTTTGAACTGCCTCTCCACCAGCATATTCCAATGATAACTGCACAACACAGGCAAACAAGATATGACTGTCATAAAGCTATCTGATGAATATAATAACCCTACAACATATCATTTTTATCATCAGGTTTTGAGCTCTTCCTCCTCATTTTATTCACCTCCCTTAGGACTCCTAACCCTTCCATAGCCCTGAGAAAATTTAAAAAGAATCAAGTTGCCTAGTGGAGAAATGTCACACGTAAGAGGAAGAATGGACAGTAAGTCAGAAACCGGAGGAAAGCACCCACTGGCCAGACTAAAAATCCGATTGTGAATGGAGGCAGAAAAGAAAAAAGAAAAGAAAAGGAAAAGAAAAGGAAAAGAAAAGGAAAGAGAAGGAAAGAGAAGGAAAGAAAAGAAAAAAGAAAAGAAAAAAAGAAAAGAAAAAAGGGAAGGGAAGGGAAGGGAAGGGAAGGGAAGGGAAGGGAAGGGAAGGGAAGGGAAGGGAAGGGAAGGGAAGGGAAGGGAAAGGGAAAGGGAAAGGGAAAGGGAAAGGGAAAGGGAAAGGGAAAGGGAAAGGGAAAGGGAAAGGGAAAGGGAAAGGGAAAGGGAAAGGGAAAGGGAAAGGGAAAGGGAAAGGGAAAGGGAAAGGGAAAGGGAAAGGGAAAGGGAAAGGGAAAGGGAAAGGGAAAGGGAAAGGGAAAGGGAAAGGGAAAGGGAAAGGGAAAGGGAAAGGGAAAGGGAAAGGGAAAGGGAAAGGGAAGGAAGGTTAAGGGAAGGTTAAGGGAAGGTTAAGGGAAGGTTAAGGGAAGGTTAAGGGAAAGTTAAGGGAAGGTTAAGGGAAGGTTAAGGGAAAGGGAAGGTTAAGGGAAGGTTAAGGGAAGGGGAGGGAAGGTTAAGGGAAGGTTAAGGGAAGGGGAGGGAAGGGGAGGGAAGGGGAGGGAAGGGCAGGAAAGGGGAAGGGAAGGGGAAGGGAAGGGAAGGGAAGGGAAGGGGAAGGGAAGGGGAAGGGAAGGGGAAGGGAAGGGGAAGGGAGGGGAGGGGAGGGGAGGGGAGGGGAGGGGAGGGGAGGGGAGGGGAGGGGAGGGGAGGGGAGGGAAGGGAAGGGAAGGGGAAGGGAAGGGAAGGGTGGGAAGGGAAGGGAAGGGAAGGGAAGGGAAGGGAAGGGAAGGGAAGGGAAGGGAAGGAAGGGAAGGGAGGGAAGGGAAGGGAAGGAAGGGATGGGAAGGGAAGGGAGGAGGGAAGGGAAGGGAGGAAGGGAAGGGAGGGGAGGGAAGGGGAGGGGAAGGGAAGGGAAGGGGAAGGGAAGGGAAGGGAAGGAGAAGGGAAGGGAAGGGAAGGGGAAGGTGAGGGAAGGGAAGGGAGGGAAGGGAAGGAAGGGAAGGGTTGGAAGGGATGGGAAGGGAAGGTGGTTGGGAAGGATGGGAAGGGTAGGGTTGGTGGATGGGTTGGTGGAGGGTGGGTTGGGGGTTGGTTGGGGTTGGGAGGGTTGGTTGGGTTGGGTTGGGTTGGGAGTTGGGTTGGTTGGGAGGGATGGGTAGGGTTGGGTTGGGTTGGGAAGGGTTGGGTGTGGGTTGGGTTGGGTTGGGTAGGGTGGGTTGTTGGGTTGGGTTGGGTGGGTTGGTTGGTTGGGTTGGTGTGGGTTGGGTTGGGGTTGGGTTGGTTGGGTTGGGTGTGGGTGGGTTGGGTTGGGGGTGTTGTTGGTTGGTGGTTGGGTGGTTGGGTGGGGTGGGTTGGGTTGGTTGGGTGGGTTGGGTGGGTGGGTTGGGTTGGTTGTTGGGTTGGGTTGGGTTGGTTGGTGTTGGGTTGGTTGGGGTTGGGTTGGTTGGTTGTTGGGTTGGGTTGGTTGGGTTGGTTGGTTGTTGGGTTGGTTGGGTTGGTTGTTGGGTTGGTTGGGTTGTTGGTTGGGTTGGTTGGTTGTTGGGTTGGTTGGGTTGGTTGTTGGGTTGGGTTGGGTTGGGTTGTTGGTTGGGTTGGTTGGTTGTGGTTGTTGGGTTGGTTGGTTGGTTGGTTGGTTGGTTGTTGGTTGGGTTGTTGTTGGTTGGTTGGTTGGGTTGTTGGTTGGGTTGGTTGGGTTGGGTTGGGTTGGTTGGTTGGTTGGTTGTAGAGGTATGAGGTATTATTATTATTAGGGTGGTGTTTTGGAGGGAGGTGGAAGGGAAGGGAAGGGAAGGAAAGGGAAAGGGAAGGGAAAGGAAGAGGAGAAGGAAAGGAAAGGAAAGGAAGGAAGGGAAAGGGAAGGAAGGGAAAGGGAAGGAAAGGAAGGGAAAGGGAAGGTAAGGAAGAGGAAGGGAAAGGAAAGGAAAGGGAAAGGAAAGGGAAAGGGAAGGAGAAGGGAAAGGAAGGAAAGGGAAGGAAAGGAAGGAAAGGAAGAGAAGGGAAAGTAAAGGAAAGGAAAGTAAAGGAAAGGAAAGGGAAGATGAAAGGGAAAGGAAGGAAAGGAAAGGAAAGGTAATGGAAAGTGAAAGGTAAAGGTAAAGGAAAGTAAAGGAAAGTGAAGGAAAGTAAAGTAAAGTAAAGTCAATTAAAAGTAAATGAAATTAAATTAAAGTAAATGAAATGAAAGGAAAGAAATGTAAAGGGAAATTAATTAAATGGAA